>NW_006159586.1:2969185-2970296 GCF_000334495.1 Tupaia belangeri chinensis
AGAGAGAGACAGAGAAACAGAAAGCGAGAAATCACCCCCCAGGGGGGATGGTCACGCCACAATCCTTTCTCCTCCATTCTCCTCTCGGGATCTTGGGCACGCACGCACACGCGCCCGGCGTGAGTTTTAAGCCACCGGGTCCAGGACGCGAACCGTGGTCGACTACGTGGGAGTCCAGCGACATAGCCATTACGCTAACTGCTGGTTCCCCCACATTTTCTTTTTTTGAGAGATTTTTGCTATAGGACGTGTGCACTCACCTGAGAGAGAGAGATAGAAGGTGAGAAATCACCTTCTCAGGTATATGCCCACACCCCGATCCCTTCTCCATTCTTCCCTTGGGACTCTGGGCACACATGCACATGTACCTGGCATGCGTTTCAAGCCACCGGGTCCAGGACTTGTACTGCAGTTGACCACATGGGAGTCCAGCGCCTCAACCACTGCGCCACCTGCTGGGCTCTATTTTTCATAGCCATCCTAATAGACATAAGATGGTGTCTCGTTGGGACCAGCAGTTGGTTAATGGCTGTCACTGGATTCCCATGTAGTTAACCGCAGTTCGAGTCCTGGACCCAGTGGCTTAAACTCACACTAGGCACATGTGCATGCGTGCCCAAGATCCCAAGAGGAGAATGGAGGAGAAGGGATTGAGGCATGGCCATCCTCTCGTGGGGTAGTTTCTCGTTTTCTGTCTTTTTGGCGAGTGTACATGCCCTATAGCAAAAACCTCTCAAAAGTAAAATGATGGTATCTCACTCTAATTTTGATTTGCATTCCTTAACAATGAGTGATTTCAGCATCTTCCATGGGCTTGTTGGGCACTTGTATATGTTCTTTGAAGAAATATCTATTCAGGTTCCTTGCCTATTTAAAAAATCTAGTCACGGGGCCAGCAGGTGGTGTGGTGGACTCTCACATGGTGGATTGTGATTCAAGGTCTGGATTTGGCAGCTTGCTTTCTTACTTTCCCTCTCTCTCACTCTCTGTCTCTCTCTGGTGAATTTAAAAAATAATAATTGGGAACCAGCAGTTAGCATAATGGCTATGTTGCTGGACTCCCACATAGTCGACCGCGGTTCGCGTCCCCGACCCGGTGGCTTAAAACTCA
>NW_006159586.1:2970853-2972370 GCF_000334495.1 Tupaia belangeri chinensis
AAACTCACGCCGGGCACGTGTGCGTGCATGCCCAAGATCCCGAGAGGAGAATGGAGGAGAAGGGATTGCGGCGTGACCATCCACCCTGGGGGGTGATTTCTCGCTTTCTGTCTCTATGTCTCTCTCTGTCTGGCGAGTGCACGCGCCCTATAGCGAAAGCCTCTCCATAATAATAATAATAATAATAACTAGGGACCAGCAGTTGGCGTAATGGCTATGTCACTGGACTCCCATGTAGTCGACCATGATTCGAGTCCTGGATCCGGTGGCTTAAACTCACACTGGGCACATGTGTGTGTGTGCCCAAGATCCTGAGAGGAGAATGGAGGAGAAGGGATTGCAGTGTGGCCATCCCCCCGGGGGGTGATTTCTCGCTTTCTGTCTCTCTGTCTCTCTCTGTCTTTCTTGCGAATGCAAGCCTCCTATAGCAAAAACCTCTCCAAAAAAAAGAAAACAGAAAAAAAGTAATAATAACTACAAATAAAGTTAAATAAATAATTCTTTAAGAATAAAGTCTGGTCACTTGTGTTTGTTGATGTTAAGTTGTATGGGTATAGTTTCTTCCTTGTATCCTCTGATCTCTCCGCTACGCCTCTTGCTGGCTAAGGCCAGGGGCAGCAGGAGGGTGAGGGAGCCTCCCCAGCACAGCTGAGCAGGGATAGGTGGAGGGCCGTCCACAGGAGCCACTGGGCTGTTCAGCTCAACAACCACTGGTCGCTCTTTCTGTCATCCTCACCATCTGCATTCCAATGGATTCCACAGTGGGAGGGGTTTGGTTCTGACAGGAAAGGATCTTCAAAACATATTGGGAATAAGAAGCAAATGGGAGGTTCGCACCCACAGCAAGACCCATTCATAGAACAAAAGAAACCTGGATTTCACGTCAGTGTGTACATTTCACAGACAAACTTGCAGGTGACACGGCAAGCATTTGATTGTAACAATCACTCTGCAAGGAGTTGAGGAAGGGAGAAGCGTGTCCTCTGACCCTGATGTCTGTATCCTCCAGATCACGTACAGTTAAAGTGTACTTATGATCATTGGTTTCATTCAAAAATGCATCATCAAAGAAAAACAAAGTGGCAGACTGCTTAAGCCCCCCTCAACTACTCGGAGACTTTCTTTGAGACCAGAGAGGGTCTGAAAAACGTCAACTCTAGGTGGTCAGAACTCCACCCCCTAGTTAATGCCTTCAGCACTGCCAGACCTCAGGGAGAATAGGGCTCACCATATTTTCTTCCTCCAGGATGTCTCTGTGAAGAATGGAAATGAAGAACTTTTTAAAATAATATTTTATTTAACTTTATTTATTTGTTTGTTTATTTCAATTTGACCAAAGAGGGACAGAGTGAGAGAGAGAGAGAACGTGAGAAAGCAAGCCGTCAGATCTACACTCAAACTGGTCAACCATGTGGAAATCTAATCTAGTGTCTTTAACCACCACGCCACCTGCTGGCCCCAAGAACTTCCCTTTTTTTTTTTTTTTTTAAAGGGTTTTTTACAAAGGGTGGTTGTGG
>NW_006159586.1:2972437-2985336 GCF_000334495.1 Tupaia belangeri chinensis
TCGCTGGAGTCCCATGTGGTGGACCGTGCATGCCCAAGATCCCAAGAGGAGAATGGAGAAGGGGTTGCGGCGTGGCCATCCCCCTTGGGGGGGGATGATTTCTCGCTTCTGTTTCTGTCTCTCTCTTTCCTGCGAATGCACACACCCTATAGCAAAAACCTCTCAAAAAAAATAAGTAAAGACCCTGGATTCCCACATGGCCAACCATGGTTCAAGTCCTATACTTGGTGGCTTGCTTTCTCACTTTCCTTTCTCTCCCTGTCTCTCTCTGGTCAAATTAAGAAATAACCCCTCTGGGGGCAGGGATGGCCATGCTGCAATCCCTTCTCCTCCATTTTCTCTCAGGATTTTGAGCATACATGCATACATGCTGTGTGATTTTCAAGCCACTATGTCTGGGACTCAAGCCACTAGGTCTGGGACTTGAACAGTCAGCCTTATGGGAGTCCAGCGATGTAACTGCTACGCCAACTGCTAGTCCTGGGAATGAAGAATTTCTGCAGCAACCCCTTGTAGTGCTAAGGACCCTCTATGTCAGGGTCTCTGGCATCTTCAAGGACAGGAAGAAGGCTGTTATTTCTCCAAAGTCCTGACAGCGGTTGGCCATAGGTTGGCCCAGAGGTGAAGACCAGCTGATGCCTGAATGAAGGTATGGCTGAGTCAGGCACCGACCTGAAGGAATGCTAGGGACCAGAATGACCTCCAGGTCGCTATACCTGACAGGTTCTTGGTCCTCACCTAGCTTGACCTATCGGCAGCATTCGGGGGGATTGTCCTCTCCTCCCCGGCTCACCTCCCGCCCTGTCAGCCACAGTGCTCCTGCCTCTCCCTCCTCATCTGCAGCCCCATCTCCTCCTTGTCTTCGCTGACAACAGCTCAGCCCCAGGACTCCACTGTCCTTTGACTGCATCCACACCCTGGTGGGCTTGTCCAGCCTTCCGTCTGCCGACAACGTCCCGTTCGCTCTCCAGCCCGAGCCTCCTGAACTGCCAGCACGCCCTTCTGCAGCACTGACCTCTCCACATGGCCTTCCACTGGTCTGACAGGCTCAGCCTGGCAAACCTGAACTATCCCCAACACTGCTCTCCTGGAGGGTCCCCAGATGGGCTCCTGGTACCTCTATCCTGTCAGGCTAGACCTTGTCATCATCCCTGACCCCTCCCTTGCTCTCAGAGCCCACATAACTCATCCAAATGTGGCCAGAATCGGCCACCCCTCACCACTTCCATCCCTGGGGAACTCTCATCCGAGCCTTCCGCTCACGCGCACATGGCCCTGTGTCAGCCCCTTTCCCGTGGTCCACACAGCAGCTGGAGTGTCCTGTTCAAACGTAAGCCACAGCCTCGAGCCTCTGCTCAGAACCCTCAACCCTCCAGGGTCCCCCTTTCACCCAGCATAAAACCAAAGACCTTCCCGAGTGGTTCCCAAAGTGGTCCTCACCCAGGCCATACCCATACCTGGGCACCTGCTAAAAAGGCATGAGCTCAGGCCCAGCGGGCGAGGGAGCAGCAATCTGCGCTTTCCCAGCCCTTCGGCCAAGCTGAGGCAGCTGCAGTTTGAGAACTGCCGCTCCTAAGGACGAGGACACACTGGATCTGGCCCTTCCACCTCTCTGACCTCGTGGTCCCCACCCGTTAATCTCTCCATTCCAGCTGAGCAGGCCTCTTGCCGCCAACAATACTGCAGTCACATGCCTGCCCTCAGGCCTATGTCCTGGCTGTCCTCTCTGGTGACTTGAGCCCCACTCTCCCTCCCCTCCTTCAAGTCATAGCTCAAATGTCACCTTCTCAACAAAGCCTTTTCCTATTTAAACTTTTAGATCTATTTTTCACTATCTTATCTTTTACTATTTCATACCACCTTTTTGTTTAAGAATTATTTTATTTTATTTATTATTATTATCTTTTCAATTTTTTCTTTTTTAAAAATAATTTTTTATTTAACTTTATTTATTTATTCATTTATTTTATTTTAATTTGACCAGAGAGGGACACAGAGAGACAGAGAGATAGAGAGAAAGCAAGGGGGTCAGAGAGAGACAGAGAGATAGAGAGAAAGCAAGGGGGGCAGAGAGAAACAGAGAGACAGAGAGAAAGCAAGGGGGGGCAGAGAGAAACAGAGAGACAGAGAAAGCATGCTGCCAGGGCCAGACTGGAGGAGACGGAATTGTGGTGTAGCCATACACCCTCGGGGCTGATTTCTCACTTTCCTCTCTTTCTGACTCTCTGGGGTGAGCAGATGAACCCAACAGAAAACTAAAACTAAACTAAACTAAATGAAATTAAGCTCTAATTTATATACAATAAACTTCACCTTTTTAAGTTAAAAAAATAAATAAATAAAGCTGCCCCGTCTGGGAGGCAGGCACACAAAGGTTTGTTGAATGAATGCATGAACAAATGAATGAAAGCAAATCTGCGTGGCCCCAAAGACCACCGTGACTACCACTTCTTGAGCACATTTCATTCTGACCTCTCTTCTTTCTTTTTTTAAAAATTTATTGTAAAATTTATTTTTATTTATTTATTTTAATTTTTACCAGAGAGGGACAGAGAGAGAGAGAGAGACAGTGAAAAAGCAAGCCACCAGGTCCAGGGCTAAAACTGTGGTTGACCATACGGGAATGCAGAGTCAACATACCATATGCTGGCCCAACATTTTCCATTTCTAGACTGTAGCATGTATGCTCTTCAAACATCTCAGATTCTCTCAAAATCTCTACAAAGGGTGCAGCACCATCCCTATTTTATGGACAGAGCATTGGACTCAGAGAAGTCCAATGTTTTGCCAGAAGTTGCCCAGTGGAGGAATTGGTATTCAAAGTCTTTCTGACATTGAAGCCTCTTACCTTTTCGATACCAGGCAGCCACTCTCCAAGCCCCTCCATCAGTCACTCAGAAGGCCACTGAAGCCCCCCCCCCCCCCCAGGGACAACCCCCCCCCCCCCCATGGGGAGGACACAGCTTCATGTACTGCAGTGCAGATGTACCCGCTGTGAGAGAAACAGACAGTAAAAGATAACCCAACCATTGGGACCAACCCAGCGTGGGTAAGAGCACAAAGAACACTCCAGAAGTCGTTGCTACCCCTTTACTGGGCAGGGAACACTGGGCTCCTGGAAGTCTGCTGGTGGTGAGGTGGGTTAGGGGAGTGGGGTGGGTTGATGTGGCGGGGGGCCGCCAGCCAGCTTTCCCTAGGGTCTCCTGCACATTTAGAGAATGTGCCCCTTCACCCAGTCTCTAAGCAACTGCCTTCTGCAGCGGACGGGAAAGGATCCATTAATGATACGTTAGGAAACCCTTACTGAAAATAATTACACCCTCCTCTGAGTGCAGCGTGTCAAAACACGCTCAGAGGATTCGTCAGTTCAGAGAGCCCAGAGGCCGGCCCCTTTCCCCCAGTCCCCTGCCTCCCACCCACTCCTCTCTTCAACCTGGCATTTCTTTGACTCCCCCTACCAAGTTTGGCGAAGTGTGGGGGCACTTAGAAAACCCACACTCCATCTCCTTCCTAAGCTGCACCACTTAGCTAGCACTAGGCTCACGTTCACAGAGCAAAGCCCCAGACACGTCAGGTACAGGCTCTGAAGCCCAGGGTGGATGTCATTGCAGCTACGGAACTTGACAACTGATTCCTGAAGTGGGGTTTGCAGAACCATCCTGGGCTTAAGGGTCAGGCCAACCCTGGCTCCAATCCTTGTGTGACCTGCAGACTTATCTCACCGGTTTCCTCCTATGTAAAATGGTCCTAATGACTTTGCAGGGCTGTGGCCTGTAATCACACCCGGGAAGGGCCTTGCTTGGTAATGTGACCTCTGGCACCCTGCAGGTGCTTCACAGTTATAGGACACCTGTGACTCAATGGCATGAAATGGAAGAGCACAGCACAGAGCTAGGAAAGAAGTTTGGAAGGGGAGAGAGGTCTGGGTGGGCTGGGGTAATTAGGAAGAACTGGGTCTTCCAGGATGGGGATTTTCAAAGTCAGAGGGACGGCGACAGTCTTCCAGGCCAAAAGATGGCCAGGCATGTGTGCGTGCATGCCCAAGATCCCAAGAGGAGAATGGAAGAGAAGGGATTGCGGCGTGGCCAATCCCTTCTCTTCCAAAGATGGCGTCTTCGAGAGGGGAGAGGAGCACTCTGCAAGTCCAACAGTCTCTCCTGGGTGTGCTTGGTGTCTCTCTCAGCAGATTCAGGCCCCACACAGACTGGAGTCTGTCTGTCTGGTTCTCTGCCCTCCCTTGGCCTATAGTAAACACTTGTTGAATAAATAAAAGACCAAAATGAGAGGTGCCAGGCAAGATGTGGCATGCAAGACCCCAACCCAGGCTGTGGAGCTGACATAGGAGGCAGTGGGGAAAGGGACATGGTCCAGTGTCAACATGCGTGGTGAGAAAGGGCTCTCTGCACGGGGAGTCCGGAAGGATTCACTGGAAACAGTTAGGAGGCATAACCTTAGGAGGGAGGAAAGGGAAGTGAGAATTGCTCAGCTTTTACTGTATTTCCTTATTGTTTGATTTTTTTTTTTTAACCATAGGGCATATGTACTTGCCAGACAGAGACAGAGAGAAGGAGAGTGGAAGTCATCCCCCAGAGAAGATGATTATGCCACAGTCCCTTTTTTGGCATGCACCCATACATGCCCAGCAAGAATTTTATTTATTTATTTATTTATTTTGGAGAGGTTTTTGCTATTGGGCACATGTGCTCACCGGAAAGAGAGAGAGAGACAGAGAGACAGAAAGCAAGAAATCACCCCCAGGGGTGGTGGCCACGCTGCAACACCCCTTCTCCTCCGTTCTCCTCTTGGGATCTTGGGCATGCACGCACACACGCCTGGCATGAATTTAAGCCACCGAATCCGAGACTCAAACTGCTATTTTTTAAAGAAGTTGAATTTTAACAAGGTTGGGAACCACTGCAGCAGGGTAAAGAAGACGTGGGCTGGTCCATGTGGGGTGTCAGATGGCTCTGAGGGACTGTCCTGCATGACCCTGCTTCCACTTCTGCAGTGACATGGGGGCTGCAGGGGCCTAGTGGACATAAGGGGCTAAGTGAAAGATTCATAATTTCTCTTTTTTTTTTTTTTTTGAGAGGTTTTTGCTATAGGGCAAGTGTGCTCACCAGACAGACAGAGAGAGATAGAGAGACAGAAAGCGAGAAATCACCCCCCAGGGGGTTGGCCACGCTGCAATCCCTTCTCCTCCATTCTCCTCTTGGGATGCTGGGCGCATGTGTGTGCGTGCCCACAATCCCGAGAGGAGAATGGAGGAGAAGGGATTACGGCATGGCTATCTCCTCTGGGGGGTGGGGGTGATTTCTCACTTTCGGTCTCTGTCTCTCTCTGTCTTTCTGGTGAGCTCGCATGCCCTATAGCAAACACCTCTCCAAAAAAAAAAGATAATTATTTATTTTATTTTATTTACTCATTCATTTATTTTAATTGGACCAGAGAGAGAGAGGTAAAGTGAGAAAGCAAGCCACCAGGTCTGGGACTCAAACCGTGGTTGGCTGTGTGGGAGTATCCAGCACCTTAACCACCATGCCACCTATGGGGGGGTCCTTCTTTCTTTTTCTTTCCTGCTGTAGGGCCCATGTGCTTGCAAAAGAGAGAGAGAGAGAATCACCCCCCGGGGAGATGGCCATGCGGCCATGTCCCAAACTCTTCCCTTCCATTCTCCTCTCAAGATCTTGGGCATGTATGCACACACACCTGGCGTAATTTTCAAGCTGCCAGGTCTGGGACTGGAACTGTGAAGTCAGCCATGTGGGATTCAGTTGCCTTAACCACCATGCTGCCTGCTGGCTCTCTGCTGTGTTTTTCAAATGGACAGGCTGGGATTCAAACCATGGTCAGCCATGTGGGATCTGGCTGCCTTAACTCCACATCACGGAGCCAGTCCATTTTTCTGTTTCTTCTTCTTCTTCTTTTTTTTTTTTAATGGGGGTGGGGAGAGGGTTGAGAGATTTTTGCTATAGAGCGTGTGTGTTCCCCAGAGAGACAGAGAGAGAGAAAGTGATAAATCATCCCCTAGGGGGATGGCCATGCTGCAATTCCTTTTCCTCCAGTCTCTTCTTAGGATCTTGGGCATGCACATGTGCCTGGCATGAGTTTCAAGCTGCTGGGTCTGGGACTCAAACCACATTCAGCCATGTGGAAGTCCAGTGCCTTAACCATTATGCCACCTGCTGGCCCCACCCCTGAAGTTCTTTTAATGATGTATTTTACCCCCTTTCCATTTCCCAGTGGGCAGAGGATGTTCCTGCCTTTCTTCTGGGTGTCTTGCACCTCCCTCAGAGACAAACTTCGGAGCATTCAGACCTTCAAGTCATGATGGCATCAGAGCCAAACATAGAGAGGTCTATCTGAAATAACAGAAGGACCCCCAGTCAGGTGTCCCCAAACCGCCATGCCTGCCCCAGGGCTGCAGATGCACTGTGGACCACCAGCCTGGCCCAGACCCTAAACTGCCAGGCGAGGTGGTTCTACGCCCCTGGGAGGAAAGTAAGCAGGACCCTTGGCCTTAGAGCTCTCTGCATCTCTCCAGATGCTACCTTGCTGGGAGAGGAGATGGCAGGGCAGACCTGGCCAGGGTTTCCCTCTGTGTAGCAGTGGTTCCCTGGTACCCAGATAGGGGAGAAAAGCCCACAGACTGTTCTGGAAGGATTGGGCCTCAGTTCTAACAGGCAGACAGACAGAGCACAGCAGTGACACCAGTCGGTTCTCCCAGGCCTCTGGAAGGCACATGCAGAAAATGGGTCAGAGGAGGGGGCCTCTGGACAGCCAGCTCCCCACTTCCTGGCCAGCCCTGCTCAGCAATCATGACAACAGTTGCCTTTTCATTGCCGAACATTTGGATTTTGCTCCATTATAAAAGCACGATAGGGCCCAGACAGCGGCACAGCTCTTACAGAACTGCGTGTGCACGGGAAGGCCCCAGGTCTGTAGCTCGAAGCTTCCCTGTTCATGCTGGGCTGCGTGCTTGGCCACAGTCCAGGCTGGCTGACCCTGGCAGTGGACCGTGGACTGAGGATCCTATTGGGGGTCTCCCTCTTTCTCTCATAAAAATATAATAAATGAATAAACTTCTTTTCTTATTAAGACTTCTTTCTTCATAGAGATTTTTGGGAACCAGTAGGTGGTGTAGTGGTCAAGGGCACTGGAATCCCACATGGCCAACCGTGGTTTGAACCCTGGACCTGGTGGCTTGCTTTTTCACTTTCCCTCTGTATCTCTCTCTTACTCTATCCCTCTCTGATCAAATTAAAATAAATAAATAAATACATAAAGTCAAATAAAATAATTCTTAAACATAAAATGAGAAGGACCAGGAGATGGTGTAATGGCTATGTCACTGGACTCCCATGTAGTCAACTGCGTTTCGAGACCCAGACCCGGTGGCTTAAACTCACGCTGGGTGCGTGTGAGTGCACGTGCGTGCCCAAGATCCTGAGAGGAGAATGGAGGGGAAGGGACTGCGGTGCGGCCATCCCCCCTCCCTTCGTTTTCTCAAGTACCATATATTACATAGAAAAGTCACAACTATCGCAGAAGCAGGCCATGTGGAAAGTGCTTCCGCTTGGAGCACGCTGCAGGCCTGGGCTCTGTGTGGAGCTGCTCGCGGTTTTCACTTTTCTTGTCTCTTTCCCAGCAATCCCCCAAAGCGTCTGTATCGCCCTGGCCTCTGCTTGGCTGGCGGAGTGTCCCATGCATTTCCTGCAAGGCAGAGGCCTCACTCTTACCTGGGCTGTGCTCCTATTGGTGGGTAGGGTTTTGTTTTCTCTCTTCCAACACTTTTCTTACTATGAAGTAGACGCGGATAAAAGTGCATTCGAGGCAAGTGGACAGCTGAATAAATGATGATAAAGGAAACGTCTGCGACCACATAGCTCATGGAAACACTTCCAGGGGCCCGGGGGCCCCTCCTAGCCACAACCCCCTTCTCCCCACACCCCCGAGGTAACCACCAGCCTGACTCAGCGCTAATCACTTCCTGCTTGCCTTTACATTTTCCCCACCATGGTTTGGCTTTGCCTGTTTGTATCTTTTTTTTTTTCTGCCCTGGGTCAACTACCTTGTTTTTTTCAGTTTTGGACTCTTGGGCCTGAGCTCCAGCCTCCCACTGCACCTCCACCCTCCTCTTAAGGCCACCCCTATCCTTAAGATAGGCTCTACGGCCCCACGCCCCCAGGCCTCAGGCTAATAACCCACAAGTGGGAATTCCTACCCCACCTCTCCCCACCGCACAACCCCGGGCAGGTTATTAAATGCTCTAGGTTCCAGTGTCTTCTCTATAAAGCAAGCTATTGGGAAGGTCAATGTGATAATGCCCAGAGAGCATCTGGCCCGATGCTGGCGGGTAGTAAGGGGACACAGAGGCCGGCTCTCATTCTCGCTCCTCCCCAGCGCCCTGCCTTGGCCCCTCCAGGTCCAGCTCCTGGAATGCTTTTTTCTTCTCTTTGCTTGGGAATCTCCTAGTTTTCCTTCTCATCCGATCCGAACGCCTCAGTGTTCACGATGCCCCCTGTCCAGCGACCGGCTTCTCCAGCTGCTTTTCTCACTCTGCATTCCTCTCCCTCTGGGAGGCTCATAAAAACCTCTGCGTTTATGGAGCCAACCATTCATGCAGACTCTTTCTACAGATTATCTGTGATTCTTGCGTCAACTTGGAGAACCGGATTATAGCTCCGTTTTGTGGATGAGCACACTGAGGCTCAGAGGTTAAGCGATTTTGCCCAAGGTCACAGAGTTGGTGAGTGACAAAGCTGTCACTCAGAGCTAAGTCAGGGAGGGCGGAGTCCCACCTAGTCTCTCCAGCCAGCGCCACTCTCCTCAGGTGGACACCTCCCCGCATGGGAATGAATGTCATACAGGTGGATGCGGATGGGACAAGACCCCACTTGTCCTCTAGGATCATTCCACAAGGCACAGACAGGAGGGACCCCAGAGCTGGTCTGACCATGCCTGGGGAGGAGTGGGCCCCTGTGAGATGTGGGATCTGAGGTCCCAGAATCAAGTTTAACCAGAACCATCTATGACTCTTTATGCTTTTGAGCCCTGGCATAGGCCATAGGCCAGAACCCCGTGGGTCTCATTACCCAGTTGGCGGTAGTCATGGCCCTTCTAAAGGCAGCTGCCTGGCCCTCTTGACCTTGAGGGACTGTCAGAGTATAGCTAAGGGCTCCAGAGCCCAACAGCCTGAACTCCAGTCCCAGCTGGATCACTTTCTGCCTGCGCTCTCCTGAGCAAGCTACCTCTCTGTGCTCGGTCTCTTTCTCTGTAAAATGGTGATTAAAGAGAGTACTTACCACCTCTGTAAAACTGTGATTAAAGACACTGCTTACGTCAGAGGCTTGTTATGAGGATTAAATGAGTTTATACATGCTCAGTATGGTGCTTGGTACAGAATAAGGCTCAATAAATGTTAGCAATTATGATTATTCCTCGCTCGGCTGCTTGCCTTTACATTTTCCCCACCACGGTGTTTCGTTTTCTCTTTTTATCTTTTTTTTTTTTTCTGCCCTGGGTCAACTACCTTGTTTTTTTCAGTTTTGGACTCTTGGGCCTGAGCTCCAGCCTCCCACTGCACCTCCACCCTCCTCTTAAGGCCACCCCTATCCTTAAGATAGGCTCTACGGCCCCACGCCCCCAGGCCTCAGGCTAATAACCCACAAGTGGGAATTCCTACCCCACCTCTCCCCACCGCACAACCCCGGGCAGGTTATTAAATGCTCTAGGTTCCAGTGTCTTCTCTATAAAGCAAGCTATTGGGAAGGTCAATGTGATAATGCCCAGAGAGCATCTGGCCCGATGCTGGCGGGTAGTAAGGGGACACAGAGGCCGGCTCTCATTCTCGCTCCTCCCCAGCGCCCTGCCTTGGCCCCTCCAGGTCCAGCTCCTGGAATGCTTTTTTCTTCTCTTTGCTTGGGAATCTCCTAGTTTTCCTTCTCATCCGATCCGAACGCCTCAGTGTTCACGATGCCCCCTGTCCAGCGACCGGCTTCTCCAGCTGCTTTTCTCACTCTGCATTCCTCTCCCTCTGGGAGGCTCATAAAAACCTCTGCGTTTATGGAGCCAACCATTCATGCAGACTCTTTCTACAGATTATCTGTGATTCTTGCGTCAACTTGGAGAACCGGATTATAGCTCCGTTTTGTGGATGAGCACACTGAGGCTCAGAGGTTAAGCGATTTTGCCCAAGGTCACAGAGTTGGTGAGTGACAAAGCTGTCACTCAGAGCTAAGTCAGGGAGGGCGGAGTCCCACCTAGTCTCTCCAGCCAGCGCCACTCTCCTCAGGTGGACACCTCCCCGCATGGGAATGAATGTCATACAGGTGGATGCGGATGGGACAAGACCCCACTTGTCCTCTAGGATCATTCCACAAGGCACAGACAGGAGGGACCCCAGAGCTGGTCTGACCATGCCTGGGGAGGAGTGGGCCCCTGTGAGATGTGGGATCTGAGGTCCCAGAATCAAGTTTAACCAGAACCATCTATGACTCTTTATGCTTTTGAGCCCTGGCATAGGCCATAGGCCAGAACCCCGTGGGTCTCATTACCCAGTTGGCGGTAGTCATGGCCCTTCTAAAGGCAGCTGCCTGGCCCTCTTGACCTTGAGGGACTGTCAGAGTATAGCTAAGGGCTCCAGAGCCCAACAGCCTGAACTCCAGTCCCAGCTGGATCACTTTCTGCCTGCGCTCTCCTGAGCAAGCTACCTCTCTGTGCTCGGTCTCTTTCTCTGTAAAATGGTGATTAAAGAGAGTACTTACCACCTCTGTAAAACTGTGATTAAAGACACTGCTTACGTCAGAGGCTTGTTATGAGGATTAAATGAGTTTATACATGCTCAGTATGGTGCTTGGTACAGAATAAGGCTCAATAAATGTTAGCAATTATGATTATTCCTCGCTCGGGGCTCCCAGAGGCCCCTGCCTCCCTGAGGGTAAACACATGCAGTCCTAGCCCAGGTCCGACTACAGCACTGAACCCTTCTAAAGCCTCCCGGGAGACGTGACTGTGTGTCCACCCACAGACTGGCCCTTCCTGGAGCCTTGAAGTTGGGGATGAGGGGAACCTTGCCCTCGAACCAAGGATCCTGAGGGCTCTGGGGGCCCCTGTGAGCACCAGCTCTGCTTCAGGAGGTCAGGCCACTGGGCAATGCGCACGAGTACACACCCTGCTGGGTCACAATCCTTTCTCAGGCCCAAGCCTATCCTGACATAGGTGTTCCCATCTGGCCCAGGAGCACTGGGGTGGCGGAGAGAAGGTGCGTGTAGAGAACTAACCTTGCCTGAGCATCTTCTGTGTGCTGGGGCACGTGGGGCGTGCCTCGCCGATATTTATTTTTCACTCTTTTGAGATAAATGACATGAACTCTAATCTTACAGTTGTGAAAAAGAGGCTCAGAGAAGTAAAGTAATATACCCATGTTTACACAGCATTGGAATTCATACTATGCCGGTCTGGACCTAGAATCTGGGTGTTCCTTTTACAATGAACTCACCGCCCTAACGTGGGCAGCCCTCTGGGGTTATCTGTAGACTGTATTGGTGGAATGACCAATATTCAAAAATAGAGGGTTCTGTTTCTGCTTGACAGAAATGGTTCAGAGCCTTACGAGATGGGTTTGAATGTCTAAATTAGTTTGGGGAGGATTTCCATCTTAACAATATTAAGTCTTTTTCTTTTAGAATTATTTTATTTATTTATTATTATTGTTTTCACATGAGTTTTGCCAGAGAAAGACAGGGAGAGAGAGAGAAGGAGAGTGAGAAAGAAAGCCACCAGTTCTGGGACTCAAACCAGAGTCAGCCACGTGGGAATTCCAGCCCCTTAACCACTACACCACCTGATGGCCCCAACAATATTAAGTCTTCTGATTCATGAAGATGGGATGCCTTTGCATTTATTTCAACCTTTTCAAATTTTTCTTTTAATTTGTCAGATGGAGTGCACACTCCTCAGAGAGAGAAAGAGAAAGAGAGGGAAAATGAGATAGCATTTTCCATGGGGGTTGGCCACACCACAATCTCTTCTCCTCCTCCATGCTCATGTTCTTTTTTGGAGAGAGATTTTTGCTATAGGACTTGTGCACTCGTCAGAGAGACAGAGAGAGACAGAGAGACAGAAAGCGAGAAACCATCTCCCAGGGGTGATGACCATGCCACAATCCCCTCTCCTCCAGTCTCCTCTCAGGATTTTGAGCATGCACCCACATGCATTCAGCATGAGTTTTAAGCCGCTGGGTTCAGGACTTGAACTGTAGGTGATTACATGGGAGCCCAGTGACGTAACCATTACACCACCTGCTAGTCCCTCTTCTTTCTTGATTTTGGGCTCACACACACATGCACCCAGTGTGTTGTTCTTTCTTCCTTTTTGTTTTTAGAATTATTTTATTTAACTATTTATTTATTTTTAATTTGATCAGAGAGGGACAGAGAGAGTGAGAAAAAGAGAGAAAATGAGAAAGCAAGCCACCAGGCCCAGGACTTGAACCATGGTTGGCCGTGTAGGAGTCCAGTGTTCTCAACCACCATGCCACCTACTGGCCTGGCCCAGTATGTTTTTCAAGCCAACAGATGCAGGACTAGAACATGCAGGTGGCCATGTGGGATCCAGTCACCTTAATCACCATGCCATTGGTTGGTCCTCTTTTGTTAAATGTATTCCTACGTATGTTCCTAGTCTTCTCATGCTACCATAAATGGAAGTGTTTTTGTAATTTCATTTTGGATTGCCTCATTCTGGTGCACAGAAATAAGGTTGATTATTGTGTATTCAGTTTGTATCTTAAAAACTTACTGAAGTTGATTATGAGATCTAATAGTTTTTCAAATAAATTCTCCAGAATTTTCTACACGAGAGGTCTTTTTTTTTTTTTTGAGAGGTTTTTGCTAAAA
>NW_006159586.1:2985563-2995133 GCF_000334495.1 Tupaia belangeri chinensis
TTTCCATACACGAGAGGTCTTTAGAAAGTCCCCGGGAAGGAGCTGGCAAGTGGTGTGGTAGTTAAGGACACTGGACTCCCACATGGCTGATCATGGTTCAGGTCCCAGACCTGGCAGCTTGCTTTCTCTCACTTTCCCTCTCTCTCCTCTCCACCCCCAATAAATAAATAAAATTAAAAGATTATTTAAAAAAATAGTTCACAGGAAATTGGGACCAGCAGATATTAATGGTAATGTCGCTAGACTCCTGTGTAGCCGACCATGCTTCGAGTCCTGGACCTTGTGGCTGTGCGTGTGCATGCACGCCCCAAATCCCGAGAGAACGGAGAAGGGATTGCAGTGTGGCCTCTCCACCCCCAATAAATAAATAAAATTAAAAGATTATTTAAAAAAATAGTTCACAGGAAATTGGGACCAGCAGATATTAATGGTAATGTCGCTAGACTCCTGTGTAGCCGACCATGCTTCGAGTCCTGGACCTTGTGGCTGTGCGTGTGCATGCACGCCCCAAATCCCGAGAGAACGGAGAAGGGATTGCAGTGTGGCCATCTCCTCTGGAGGATGATTTCTTGCTTTCTGTTTCTCTCTCTCTGTCTCTCTGGAGAGCACACGCGCCCTATAGCAAAGACTTCTCTTTAAAAAAGAAAATAAGAAAGTTCGCAGGAAATGAATATTATGAAAAAAAAAAAAAACAAAAAACGATGCAACGATTTCAAAAGTGCTTTGCACCAAAATAAACTTACTTTAATTCCATCTTTTCCATGAACTTTTTGAAGTCCATTGAATGAGAGCATGTCATCTGCCAACAGAGACAGCTTTATCTCTTTTCTTGCCTTATCACCCTGGCTAGAACCTCCAGCACAAGGTCAGTGGAAGGTGTGACAGCTGACATCCCCCTGGACCCTGATCTTAGGGGGAAAGCATTCAGGCTTTCACCATCAAGTAAGATGCTAGCCATGGGTTTTTCTTTCCTTTTTTTTTTAAAAGTTTTTCCTATAGGGCACATTCGTTCACCATAGAGAGACAGAAAGAGAGAGAGAGAGAGAGAGAGAGGGAGAGATACTGCCATCACTTCTCCTCCAGTCTCCTCTTCAGATTTTGGGCACACATGTACACATGCCTGATGTGTTTGTTAGGCCGCTGGGTTTGGGACTTGAACTGTGTAGTTGACCAAGTGAGATCCAGCACCTTGATTACCATGCTACTTGCTGGCTCCTGGGGGTTGAGAACTTCCCTTCTATCCCCAGTTCACTGAGTATTTGTATCACAAAACATTTAAGACATCACCTTGGGCCCTTGTCTTTCCCCACCGTCCTAGTTCTTCCTCAGTAGGGGCCTCCACCAGGGAGGACCCCAAGTCTTTGAGGGCCACCCTTGGTCCCTCAGCACCCATGTGCAGCACATTGCCATAGCCGGCTTTGGCACACAGAGGTCCTCAATAAATGTTCTCCCCTGGTTTACAGGCAGATCTGTGTGCATGCTTGAGCGTGTGTGTTGGGGGTGGGGTGGGGGTGAGGATGGGTGAGTGAGGCCGGAGGAGAGGCGCTGGGGACTGGAGGGAGGCCTCTCCAGTGCTGGGGCCGGTTCTCACACTCCAGAGCCACAGGGGAGGCCCCATTCTTTTGAGAATGGCTCATGGCTGCTCAGCTCAGCTCAGCTCTGAGGGCCTAGGCCCTAATGAAGATAATGAGGCTGCAGAGGTATTTATGGCGCGTCTTCCTGGGGGAGCCTGTGGCTTCCCAGCCATTACCTCACCACTCACAAGGACAGCCTGGGTGCACCAGGCAGTCCTGACTCATGGGAGGAGGAAACTGTGGCCCAGGAGGGAGAAGACTCGCCCACAGCACGCCCTGGGGGCTGCCAAACCAGGAAGATCAGGGCGGTTTGAACAAAAGGGCCCAGTTCGAGCTGCCCACTTCTAGGGTGAGTCCAGGTGCAGGGCTTGCCCAACTCCACCCTCCCCTGTCCTGCCACCTCCACTTTGTCCGACAGTCACCACCACTCCCACCCATGGGAGTCACAAGGCGCACCCCCAAGGGGACCCACTGTTGCAGACTGGCGTCCACGCTGCCAGGTGAAAACTGAGGCAAAGGTTTTGCTCTTACCCTGGGGAGTGTGAGGAGTGGCGTGAATCCAGCAAGGATGGGAAAGGGAAGGGGCAGGGGCCTGGGAGGATTGGCCAGGCACTTTATTTTCAGGGCCTCCATCCCCTGAGCGCGGGTGGTTTTGCAGTCCTCTGTGTCTCCTTGGCAGTGGCCATAGGTCCCTTCCCAGAGACCTTGCCTCTGGCACCTGCACGGTCTGCCAGCTGGGCTCAGGTGCCTGCTGCCTGGGCCTGCTTTCTGACAGGCGGCCTGTCCCCGGGGGCTCTGCCTTACTGTTGCCTGAGCTAGCCTGCACCTCCGAGCGACAGCAGCACTGTGCGTGGGCCTCAGCTGGCACTGAGCCTCCACTCCTAGGGCTCCCAGTGCCCTCTGAAGGGTGCTCGTATTAAAGCAGGCCACAGAGCGGGGCCCACAGGTCACATTCTTGCCCTGGTGGGTTCCAGCATAGCAATTCCAAGTTTCCCCAGCACATGGCTGCTCCCTCTGACGCAGGCACGTCATGTCCCCAGGATCTGCCAGTGCTCTCTGACATCCCAGACCTCCTGGGGTCCAATGGGGACGTTGGCACGGCTGGGGTGGGAACCTTGGCCTTCTGCAGTGGGAGCTGACATTCGCCACTGTCTGGTCCGTTTCCTCACTGCTCAGGCCGTGGCAGGGACGGGGGCCAGCGGGGTGAGTGACTCTTGCCTGCCAAGGGTGCTCGGGGTGCGAGTCAGGGAAGCCAGCTCCTGGGTGGGGGTGGCCTTGGGCAGGGACCTCTCCAGAGCACACCTTAGGCAAGCACCTCTCCTGAAAGGCACAGAGGTCAGAGAACAGCAGGGAGAGTCAACAGAGAGAGTGAGCCGGGAGTCCTGGGTAGACAGGAGGGGATACCTGTCAACTAGCCCTGGCCAGCCCTAACAGGCTGGCTGACCACGCCCAAGTCCTTGCCTTCTTTGGGCCACAGGCTATAGCTGTGAAGTGAAGCCTTCACTTTGGGATGCCCAGCCAGGGCCCCCTAAGCCCTAGAAGTGTCCCTGGTTCCATGGCAAGAGCCCACACCTTGGCTTCGTGTGTGTGTGTGCATGCGCGTGCATATGTGTGTAGTCCGGGACTGAGTTAAAACAGCTGCTCTGAATATCCCCAAACCAGACACTCCACGTGCCCAGCAAGCCTGAATGTGACCAAGCTGGTCCCCAGGTAGCACAGGTGTGTCATACAGGAGGAGCAGAGCCCAGCCGACCTCACTGCCTGACTGGCTGCTCTGGCTGAAAGTCCTCACCTTAGCTCTTCCCACCTAGCCCCCAGCTGCTGCAGGGAGGGGAGACCCTGTGCAATCCGAGGGGAAGATATCCCCTCCTCTCTTGCCCACCCAGGGCCAGGCTGGCCTCTGCCCCACCTGTGCCTCTGTCACTCTCACCACCACCCTAGGTCATCCCAGGCCAAACTGAGGTCTGGAAGGAGGTTGCTGGGTTGGGCATGGAAGTCCGACAACCACGACCACAAGGTCCCTAGATATGGCCTGCCATGCCCCATTCCCGGGTTGAAGATATCCCCTCCTCTCTTGCCCACCCAGGGCCAGGCTGGCCTCTGCCCCACCTGTGCCTCTGTCACTCTCACCACCACCCTAGGTCATCCCAGGCCAAACTGAGGTCTGGAAGGAGGTTGCTGGGTTGGGCATGGAAGTCCGACAACCACGACCACAAGGTCCCTAGATATGGCCTGCCATGCCCCATTCCCGGGTTCTGGCGCCTCACTGGGTTGGGCATGGAAGTCCGACGACCATGACCACAAGGTCCCTGGATATGGCCTGCCATGCCCCATTCCCGGGTTCTGGCGCCTCTCCTAAATCCCCGGGTTTCTGAAGGCTTGGGTTGTCCTTGCTTCTGGGAGCAGCCCCGGACTCTCTTGAGCCCAGACCTGTGTTGCCAGAGGTTTCCACACTTGTCCACAGGGCTGTGTCCCCCCACCCCCCACGGTCCCCACAAACTCGGCAGCTCTGAAAACGGTTTCTCATCTTCCCTCCTTGCCCCCAAACGGACCTCTTCCCTGCACCGACCACACCCTCCTGGGTTCCCAGCCTGGAGGGCCCCTCTTTCCCGGCCTCAGTTGGAGTCCTGTGGCTGGGATGGGAAAGGGAGCACAGGCCCTAGGGTAGTGGAGCTACGTGTGAACCCTAGGATTCCCCTGAGGCCCCTGGAGGCATCTCTCCAAGTCTTGGTCTCCCCTCTGCAAGCAGCAGCCCACTGTCTGTTTCGGGGTGGGTGGGAGGACTGAGTGACATAAGGGGGTGAAGTGGGCAGTACAGGTAGCTGGGTGCTCGCTGGTGTGGGCTGTCAGTGCACGGCTGTCACTGCCTTCATGAGGGCCCCTCTAACCCAGGCGACATGACCCCTTGGGTGCAGCAATCTGCCTAGACCCTGGCTCAGAGCCCTCGGAGGCTGGTACCATCACCGCCCTCGCCCCTGTGCACAGTGGGACCCTGGTCTCTTAGCCTCTCCCCCAGCCCTTTCCTGGGCCCCCACTCCTGCAGAAGACAGGGCCGCTCGTGTGTTTTCCACATGTCTCTCTGGCCCGTGCAGTTCCCATCACCCCTCACACCCTCACTCATGGGCTCTCACCCGCAGGCTGGCCCAGCACCCTGGCTTCTCTGTGTAGAGTGAGGGACTCAGGCCTGAGAAGGAGCTGCAGCCTCACCTGGGAGTCTTGACTTATCAGGGGACCAGGACGTTTGTGTCTCCAGACAAAGGCGCTCCTGAAACATGAGCTCAGTGGCCACGCCTCAGGGAGGACACCCACCCTTCCCTGCTCATGGCAGGGCCAGTGGTGGACACCACCCATTACCTCCATTCTTTTGGCTGCAGGCAGTAGCCCCGCCCACCTCTGGAGAGTCCCATGACTCAGGTAAGGGGTCAGGACCCTGCTAAGGTCATGCTGCCTGCCCCCCGTTGTCCCAGTGGCACATACAGGAGGTGCCCCCCAGGACCAGGAGGCGCTGCCTCCCTCCCTTGCATGGGGGAGTGGCTTCACCAGGGGACACCGTGCCAGTCATGAGGGACCTGCGGAAGAGCTATGGCAGTCTGGGAGAGAAGGAGTTGAAATCTGGAAGCTCCCACCCAGCTGTGCCTCCGCCTGCAGGCTGGTGGCCTAACCTGCAGCACAGGGAGAAAAGCCATGGCGAGCTGGGCAATGGGGGCCTGGACCTGGCCTCGGGGAGCTCACCCAGCGGATGGGAGGCCAGGGGCCTGCAGAACCTACACCCAGGGCTGCCAAATGCACCTGCACGGGTTGTGTACTGCTTACCTCCAGGGGGCGCCCCACACAGAGACTTGATGTGTGGGCGGGCCATGGGCAACGTGATTTTGGATCTTCATCCACGGGCACACACGCACAAGTACGTGAACGTGGCGGCTCACACCGCATCTGGAGAGTGATTGCACATCAGCGTACTGATGCGCGCATTTCCTCTGCCCTGCTTAAAGATGCCGACGGCAAAGCAGAGCTGACCGCCGCAAAGGAGCTGGCCTAACGTGGAAGAGCTGAGCTGTTTTCCTATTGAAGCCCTCTACGCCTGCCACGTGCTCCCCAAGGTCCAAAGGATTGTCCCAACACTAACTAGGACCCACCGACCAGGCCGGGGCCATTGCTTCCACTTGGCCCTGGCCTCCGCTGATTGAGCTGCTTCCTTCCGGTTCTCGGGGCCTGCCTCTTGCTTTGGTGCTAGAGCCATCCCCAGCCTGGACCTCCCTGCCTGGACCTGGGGGCTCAGTTGAAAAGTGACCTTGTACGTGGAGACTTCTCTGAGCCCCGAAAGGCTCTCACCAGGCACTGGCCTCCTCAGGTGGCAGGCTCACCCTTCTTTGGGGTCCTGGCCTCTGCCTGAAAGCATGCTCAGGGCTCTCCTCTCAAAAACTCCCCTCAGCAAATATGAATAGAGCACGTCTCGTAAGGGACTGCTCTAAGTGAAGAACCTGCAGCACAGGCTGCATCTTCATGCCAGCTTTGTGGGAAGATGGATTATTAGGTCTGTTTTGCAGACAAGAAGACTGAAGCCCTGAGAAGACAGGTCAGTATGTGCCAAAACAGGGATCTGAACCCATGAAGTCTATCTCCAGGATCCATGTTATTTATTTATTATGGTTTGATTTTAATTTTAAAAAATTCTTGGTGGGCCAGCAGGTGGCGTGGTGGTTAAGGTACTGGATTTCCACATGGTTGACTGTGGTTTGAGTCCTGGACCCAGTGGCTTGAAAATCACAACAAAATAAATAGATAAATAAATATTTAAAAAGTGAGTGATGTTTAAATTTATTTAAAAAAGTATTTTTGGGCCGGCAGATGGCATAAAGGTTAAGGCGACTGGGTCCCACATGGCTGCCAGTGCAGTTCAAATCCTTGGCCGGGAAGCTTGAAAAACACTCCAGGCACGTACATGTACACGTGTGCCCAAACTCCTGAGAGGAGAATAGAGGAGAAGGGATTGCAGTGTGGCTATCACCCCAGGGGGTGATTTCTCATCTTCTCTCTCTCTTTGTCTCTCTCTCTTTCTCTGGTGAGTACACACGTCTATAGGAGAAAAAGAAAAACTGACTTGATGTACAGTTAGTGAAGACGTATGAGCACGGTTCTATTTAACGTTAGGGTTAGTAAACCTCAGCTTCTGAGGCTTGTATGGAGATCAGGAAAGTTAACAGTTTTCATGGCACTTTCCCATGATGCCCCAAAGATTATAGATATTAGTTCCAAGAACACATCTTCAAGTATAGTTAGTGTCCTAAATTAGAATTTAGATCTGGAATCTTTAAGAAAAAAAATAAAGTTTCAAATCTTTATGTCTGCTTATATATATTTGGTGTTTGTCTTTGTGGGGTACAGTGTCTTTTAAAACATAATTATTTAATTTGGGGGCTGGCAGGTGGCGTGGTGGTTGAGGGCACTGGATTCCCACGTGGCCGACCAAGGTTTGAATCTCAGATCTGGCGGCTTGCTTTCTTACTTTCCCTCTTTTTCTTTCTCTCTCACTCTGTTCCTCTCTGATCAAATGAAAATAAATAAATAAATAAAGTTAAATAAAATAATTTTTTAAAAATAATTATTTAATTTTATTTATTTTAAAATTTGTTATAGGGCATGTGTGCTCACCAGAGAGAGACAGAGCAAGAGAGGTAAAATAGCAAGCCAGCAGGTCCGGGACTCAAACTGGGGCCGGCCATGTGAGTCCAGCACCTCAAGCACCATGCCACCTGTTGGCCCCACTGCACGGTTTTTTTAAGTGTGCATGCAGTGCATAGACTCAGCTCAAGGACTTATACACATTCATCTTCTACACTGAACATTATGTGATGTTGTGCAGATTTGATAATAGTTCTACTAGCTTGTATTTTTGTGTGTGTGTGTGTGTTTTTGGAGAGGTTTTTTTCATTATAGGGCGCGTGTGCTCGCCAGACAGACAAGAGAGAGACATAGAGACAGAAAGCAAGAAATCAATTCTCCTCTCGGGATCTTGGGCACGCGCGCACACGCGCCCGGTGTGAGTTTTAAGCCACCGGGTCCGGGACGCGAACCGCGGTCGACTACGTGGGAGTCCAGCAACATAGCCATTACACTAACTGCTGGTTCCCTGTTTGTTTGTTTTTCTTTTTGAGAGTTTTTTTTTTTTTCTTTTTACGGAGAGGTTTTTACTATAGGGCACGTGCGCTCACCAGAAAGACAGAGACAGAGAAACAGAAAGACAGAAAACAAGAAATCACCCCACAGGGGGGTGGGGGGGAGTCATGCCGCAATCCCTTCTCCTCCATTCTCTTCTTGGGATCTTGGGATCTTGGGCACGCATGCACATGCGCCCCGCGTGAGTTTAAGCCACTGGGTCCAGGACTCGAAGCATGGTCAACTACATGGCAGTCCAATGACATAGCCATTACGCAACCTGCTGGTCTCTCTTTTTTTTTTTAAATATGTGTTAAGTTATCCATATTTCAGAATCCCTGTGTTTTCTTTTTTTCTGGAGAGGTTTTTGTTACAGGGTGCGTGAGCTCGCCGGAGAGAGAGAGAGAGACAGAAAGCGAGAAATCACCCCCGGGGGGATGGCCACGCTGCAATCCCTTCTCCTTCATTCTCTTCTTGAGATTTTGGGCATGCACGCACACGTGCCTGGTGTGAGTTTAAGCCACTGTGTCCAGGACTTGAACCACAGTTGACTACATGGGAGTTCAGCGACATAGCCAGTACACTAACTGCTGGTCCCTCAGGATCCCTGTTCTTAGCACCAGCTGTGGTGGGGGAATTTACACCACAGGAACAAATTGGTGATGTAGCTTCTTTTCATTGCCTTTATCTGTGTGCATGCACACGTGAAACTGTGAAAGAGATAGACAGAGACAGAGAGAGGGGCACTCTCCCCAGGGTCTGGTTGCACTGCAGTCCCTTTTTTCTAGTCCTCCCGCTCTTCAGCTCTTGAGCGCTAGTGGGCGTTTTTCAGGCTGACCTGGCCAGGGATTCGAACTATAGGCAGCACGTGGCATCTGGCCTCTCTTGAGCAGTGCATTATCACTGAGCCACACACCAGCTGGTCCACTGGCGACTCAGCATCTGGTTTGTTTGCTGGGAGACTTGCATGGAGCCCTGAGCCAGTGTCCAGGTCTCCTCTGAGTCCACCATGCTGTGAGGAAGGTAAGGTCTGGAGCAGGGATTCCGACTGACAGTCTGCCTGAAGTCCCAGACAATAGCTGTGCCATCCCCAGACTCAGGTGAAGACACTTCCAGGTCGCTTTGGACCCTCCCCCCCAGCGGTTGAGTCACACCTAGCTTTGGTGTCTGGCCAGTGAGCCCCAGACCTCATAGACAAGGTTAGTGTCCCCTGTGTGTCCAATATTCTGCTCGCGGAATCTGTGAACATTACAAAGTGCTTGCTTTTCTATTTTTTGTCATAGGGCCTGTGTGTTTGCCTGAGAGAGACACAGAGAGGGAAAGTGAGAAATCACCTCCTGGGGGGATGGCCTTGAGGCAATCCCTTCTGCTCTAATCTCCTCGTGGGATTTTGGGCACATACGCACATGTGCCTGGCATGATTTTTAAGCTGCTGGGTCCTGGACTTGAATCGCTGTAGGCCTTGTGGGAATCTAGCACCTTAATCACCATGTCACCTGCTGGCCCTAAAATGTTTATTTTAGCTGCTGCATTTGGGAGTTGTTAATTACGCAGTATAGATCAATGCAACAGCTACCGTCTGCTCCTCCACATCCCTTTCCTGAAACCCCTCTCACCAAGGACCCCAGATCTCTAGGTGGCTAAATTCAATGAACTCATTTCAGTCTTTTTTCTGTTTTAAAAAATATTTTATTCAGCTTTATTTATTTATTTTAATTTGAGGGAGAGAGAGAGAGAGAGGGAGAGAGGGAGAGAGAGAGAGAAAGAGAAAGAGAGAAAGAGAGAAAGCAAACCACCAGGTCCGGGACTCGAACCACGCGCGACCATGTGGGAGTCCAGC
>NW_006159586.1:2995198-3015784 GCF_000334495.1 Tupaia belangeri chinensis
GTTACCTGCCGGCCCCTCATTCCAGTCTTCATTTCTTAGCCACCCTTCAGTCCTCGCTCACCACACCCTGGTCTTTGGCTTCTATGACCCAGCCCTCCCTCCTGGTTTCAGCCTTCTCCCTTACTGTGCCTCAGTTCTTCTAGTAATGTTCCTGTCGGTAGAACTCCTTGAACATGGCTGTTCTCCAGGATACGTTTATGCTTATCTCCCCCATAGAGGACCCCAAATCCAGGGGCTGGCCTCACTGGGAATGTTGTGCCCAGGGATGCACCTCCTTGGCAGCCCCCAGTCTCCTCTCTCTCTCTGGCCCTGCCTCTGCTCCTGGACTTCCTGTGGCCGTGGCCTGGAGGCCTCTTGCCCAGCCCCCATCACCTGGTATTCCCCAGGCATGGTTTGCACACCATGGGTTATGGGTACCAGGCTGGCTTCTGGGGATACAGGCGCCCAGTATAAACCAGGCTTCAGGTAGAGGGGCTAAGAGCGGACACCAGGCCTTCATCTCCGCTGGACCTTACAGAAAGCCAGAGGTGGCCTCCATAGGACCCGAAGGTGGCTGACTTTTTCCTAGCTGTCCCCACTGGCCCATTCAAGGGCCACTGCTCAGACTGACCCTCTTGCTCACTCTCAGCATATCAGTTCATTCCCAAAGTATAACCTCGCCACCTCCTCTTCCCAGATGGGTCCTGTCACTCCCCTTGACGTTATTGACCCTGATTCTGCCTTGATGTGTGGACATCAGCCCACGGCTCCCCCCATGTGAGTTAGCCACAAGGGATGTGTCCTCAAGCATGTCCCTGGGGTCTGGTGAGTTTAAGCCACCGGGTCTGGGACTCGAACCGCGGCTGACTACATGGGAGTCCAGCGACATAGCCACTATGCCAACTGCTGGTCCTGGGGAAGCCTCCTTTGAGACGAGAACAGACCTGCTGGGAGACTTGCCCATGCCCAGGCAGCTGGGACAGCAGTGGGCGGCCCTTGTGGTCGACACAGTCCCAGAGTGGCCCCAGGAAACGGGGAGGTGTCTAGGTTCCAAACCAGGGCAGAGGCATTCTTTAGGCATGGGCTGCACACTATGGGTCACTGCGCCCCACTGAAGTGGCCCGAGGGAGCTTCTGCCATTTGGAATGGGATGACCCCAGCCCTTGCTCCAGGTCATTTGGTCTCTTCAGCTGCCCCAGGTGCTCATAGCCGGGTGACGCTGCTCGACTGCTGAGAACATGCACCGTACTGCCCTGATGGCGTACCTGAGTGGTGGAGAAAGGACCCTCACAGGGGCTCTGTGGGCCAGGGACGGGCCTCTGATCAGCCTGGGCTAGGTTTCCTGGCCAAGACAGCCTCTGAACCCGGCCTCAAAGGGGAACAGCAGCTGGCCAGGGGGACCAGGCAGAGCATGCGAGCAGAGGCAGTGGTAAGGGAGACTCGGAACACCTCCCTGCCCGGCCCTGGTCCCCAGTGCGTGTGGGTTAATAAAGTAAATCTCAGGGTTCCCCTGGGACCATCGATCCTAACCCCCACTAGCCGAGGACGGGGCAGTGAGGAGGCCAGGACAATGAGGCTGTAAGCCGCTGGGCTGTGGGGTCCAGAGCAGGGAGCCTGGAGCCCCTCCCAGACTGAGAGCCCACTCCATTATCCACGGGAGGTTCTTGAGTGCCCTAGGCCGGGCCAGTGGGCCCCCCAGGAGCCAGGCCGGGGCTGGGGTGGGAGGCTGTGCTAGGGCAGGACAGATGTTTCCAGTTTGACTGCTTGGGCTGTCAAAAACAGTTTGTCTCTGCCAGACGCTGTTTCCTATTAAGCAAACTCTGGGAGACAGAGGAGTCCCATCTTGGAGGTGTAGCTTGTGTATGCGTGTGTGTGCACGTGCCTGCAGGCAGGGACATTCCGACCAGGGCAGGCTGGGAAGGGCTGCCCAGTGGCTGTGATGCCGTGGATGCATCTGTCCTCTATGCCTCCTGCCCTCTTCCCTGGAACTGTTCCTGGCTCCCAACAGGAGTCCTGGAGCTGGACTCAGACCTCTCGATGAGGGGTCTCTTTAACAACCTGGTTCTGTAGGGCCAGCAGGCGGTATGGTGGTTAAGGCGCTAGACTTCCACATGGCCACCCACGATTCGAATCCTGACCTGGAGGCTTGCTTTCTCACTTTCCCTCTCTCTCTCTCTGGTCAAATAAATAAATACAATTTAAAACAAACAACTTGGCTCTGGCCTGCCCCTGATCTAACTGACGGTTACCTGCCCACCCCTGCCTTTCACTTCCTTCTTCCTGGAAGAGCCTGATTCGTATTCTGTACTCTCTCTCCTCCACATGACTGAGCCTGCCTGGCTCCAGACCTCGACTAATTTGCCACAACGATAGACCCCTCTCCTTGTCAACGACAATTGTTAGAAGTGGGTGTGGGAAGTAGGCCTAGGCTGGAAACATGAGGGGACCTCTGGGAGAGGAGCTCTGCATGAGATAATGTCTTATAGCATTACCAGGGGCTGTGGCAGCCCTTTTGTGACTGAGGGGAGCCAGCCATATGGGCATATGAAGAGCCTAGGTTCTAAAGATGGTGCTGAACTGACGCACAAGCCCTTTCCAGGACTTTCTACTATGTGAGACAATGCTGGCCATCATTTATTGAGGATCGAGCACCATTCGTGCTAAATGCTGGCATTATTCACAAAGGTGACAGGGGCGGGACTCAGATATGCACAAATCATATACGAATCCCTGCTCTCTGGGAATTTGCATCCTCCAGGCTCTAAGGGTGAACTCATTGAGGACCCACAAGAACTTGGGTGTATGCATTGGCCTACACCCTTGGTGCAGAGCTGGGGTCTAGTCCCCAGAGAGCAGCTTCACAAATGTGGAAACATTTGGAGTTTCAGGGTACCCCTCCGCTTTAGGGAGTGGTAAGCACCAAAGCTCCCATGTTTATGGGGAAGAGGGGTACATCTTATGACAGGCACCATCCCCTGGTCACCTGGTCCTGCCCACGTGCAACTCTGACACACCGGGTGGGCTGGGGGGAAGGACTGGGAGTAGAGGTTTGGTTCTTCAGGGCTTGCTTATGTCTCCTCGGCTTTTTCTGGGGAGGATTTTGGCCATTCATTTCAAGGAGACTTCATTAGGTTCTTCGCATCAGTCAGTAGAAATTAATTTAGTAATAATTGCGTATCTAAGGGAAAATACAGTAAGAAGAACAACCAACAAAACCTTCCAAAGGTAAACTCTTGCCTGTTTTGTTTTTCTTTTTCTAAATACTTTAATGTATTATAGGGCGACGCGCTCATTGGAGAGACAGAGACAGATATAGAGAGGGAAAGTGAGAAAGCACCCGCCACCGCTGGGCCTCTTTCACGTTTTACTCATTGTTTTCCCAACTATTCATGCTACTGTTCTTCTAGCAAGCCCAACCCAGAATTTATTAATAGTAGGTAGGGAAACATACATGGGAATTATCTACTTGTTCTGAGGTACATTTGTCTTGTTTAAAATTTAAATGAATCATAAATTAGTTTGAACAGTTTTTAACTGTAAGTCTAATAAATGTAGAGAAAATACACAAGATGAAAATGAATAGTTCACTGGCTGATTTTCAAGAAAACATCTTTGCAACCTCAAGTGGAGAAATGACATACTGCTAGTCCCACCCCTTTTAAAAATTTGCTGTAGGGCTCACCAGAGTCAGAGAGAGAGAGAGAGAGAGAGAGAGTGAGAAAGCACCCCCAGGGGTGATGACTGCATCACAATCTTTCTCTTGGGATTTTGGGCACCCACATACATGCATCCAGTGTGTTTTTAAGCTGCTGGGTATGGAACTTGAAACATGCAGTCAGCCATGTGGGATCCAGTCACCTTAACCTCTTTACCACCCTGAACCCAGTTCTCCATTTTTTTTTTTTCTGAGAGATTTTTGCATAGGGTGCTTGTACTCGCTGAAGAAACAGTGAGAAATCACCCCCCAGGAGGTGGTTGCCACGCTGCAATCCCTTCTCCAGTCACCTCTTGGAATCTTGGTCATGCACACTAGCAAGCACACGTGCCCAGAGTGAGAATTTTTTTTGGAGAGGTTTTTGCTATAGGGCGCATGCGCTCACCAGAAAGACAGAGACAGAGAGACAGAAAGTGAGAAATCACCCCCCAAGGGGGATGGTCATGCTGCAATCCCTTCTCCTCTTCTCCTCCTGGAATCTTGGGTGGGCATGCATGCACACGTGCCCTGCGTGAGTTTAAGCCACCAGGTCCGGGACTCGGACCACGGTCAACTACATGGAAGTCCAGTCACGTAGCCATTACGCCATCTGCTGGTCCTGAATCTTTTTATTTTATTCTATTGATTACTGTTTATCCTTGTACCAATACTAAACTATCTTAGAGTAGCCCTAGAAGTCTTAGACATCTGATGATTTAAGTACAAGCTTTATTCTTTATCAAAACTTTCTTGACTTTTTGAATTTCCTTGTAAAGTTTAGAATTAACTTGTCAAGTTTCTCTACTCCCCTTATGGTAACAATAAGTAAATTAATAAAAAATTTTAAAAAATGCTACTGACAATTAAAAATATACTTCCCCAAATAAAACGCTAATAGAACTATTTAAAAAAAAAAAGTTTCTCTACTCCCTTACCCCCTCAAACCCACTGGGATTTGGACTTAGATTGCTTTGAATGTACAGATCAATTTGGAGGGAATTACATATTGAATTTTCTAATCCATGAATTTAATGATTCTGGAAGAGTTACTTAGGGGACCTTATTTAAATCTTTAGTTTTGCTCACTTTAAAAAAATTATTATTATTTTTTATTGCACTCTGGATACTTAATTTTTAAGAAAGAATTACTTATTTATAATAATAATTATTATTATTTTTTCAATTTGACCAGCAAGAGACAGAGAGAGAGGGAGAGTGAGAAAGCAAGCTGTCAGGTCTGGGACTTGAACCATATTGGCCACGTGGGAGTTCAGTGCTTTAACCACCATGCCATTTGCCAGCCCTGGTACTTGATGTTTTTTAAAATGCTATTGCAGGGGCTGGGAGAGGGCACGAAGGTTAAAGGCACTGAAGTCCCACATGGCTGACCGTGGTTTGGGTCCCGAACCTGGTGGTTTGCTTTCTCACTTTCCCTCTCTCTTTCTCCGTCTCTGATCAAGCTGTAAAATAGTAATAATAATGATAAAATTAAATAAAATAATTCTACAAAAGAAAATGCTATCATAAGTGGCTTATTTTAACATTTTTAGTTTCTAATTGTTGCTAGTTTTCATTTGCTAGTTGCTGTTAGTTTTTGCTAATCATTACATATAGAAATACAAGTGATTTTGGTCTATGGTCTTATGTCTAGAAACCTTACTAATTTTACCAGCCTATTGGTAGATTTTTAAAGATTATCTACATAATAGTGTCATTTGCAAATAACAAGTTTATTTTCTTCCTACACACTCCAATTTTATTTTTTGGCCTTGTTGTACTAGGCTAAGATGACAGCTACTATTGTTTTCCAACAGACTGCAAAACTGAAAAATTTGGGACCAGCAGTTGGCATAATGGCTATGTAGCTGGACTTCCATGTAGTTGACTGTGGTTTGAGTCCCAGGCCTAGTGACTTGGACTCACACTGGGTGCATGTGCGTGCGTGCCCAAGATCCTGAGAGAAGAATGGAGAATGGATTGTGGTGTGGCCATCTCCCCTGGGGGGGTGATTTCTCGCTTTCTGTCTCTCTGTCTCTGTCTTTCTGGTGAGCGCATGCGCCCTATCACAAAGGCCTCTCAAAAAAAATTTTTTTTTACAGCATACACTCCTAAACCCTCCATCTAGAGTCTATGATTCTAGATTTTACCAATTTTACTATATTTGCTTTAGTAAATATTAACCTTTTTATCCATCCATCAACCCATTCTTTTTCTTTTTGTGATACATTTCAAAGTAATTTTAGACACCAGTACACTTCCCCATAAATACTTCGGCTTGCATATCATTATGTAGTAATATTTTAAATAGAAAAAGTGATAATAGACATCGTTTTCTTGCTCTTGATTTCAGAATGAAAACTTTTGATATTTTAAGTATGATGTGTTTTTCTGTAGATTTCTCCTTCAGATAATCTTTTTTAGATTAAGATATTTCTCTTTTTTCAGTTGCTAAACATTTATATCACCCAAATTGGCTTTTATCACATCTTTTTTCTGTACTTACTGAGATCATTTACTTTTCTTCTTTATTCTACTAATAACTTTAAGTTGTGAATGATAAATCTGATAGTGATGCATTTTTTGTATAGTTTTTATATATTGCTGGTTTCTATTTGCTAACATTTTGTTTAGCCCTTTAACCTCTATCTTCATAACGACTGGCCTGGGGCTAGCCAGTGGCATGGTGGTTAAGGCGGCTAGATCCCACGTGGTCGACTGTGGGATCTCAGCCCTGGATGGGGACTTGAAGAACACGCTGGATGTGTGTGCATATGTGGCCAAAATCCTGAACGGGAAAATAGGAAGGGATTGTGGTGTGACCATGCCCCACTGGGGAGTGCCTTCTCCCTCTCCAGCATTTGCCCTCTGACAATGAAAAAAAACAGCTCTTGCCAGAAGCCAGCACCTTGGGATTGGACCTCACAGTCTCCGGAATTGTGAGAAATAAATTTCTTTATCCATTACTAAATCTATGGTATTGTTTGAACAACACGGTGAGAACTAAGACAGGTGGTTTTTCCTCTGGGGTCCTAGCTAATCCTAAAGGCTGTGTCTGGATGGATGACACGCAGCCTCGTGAGTCAGACGAGAGGCTGGACCTGAACAAGGGGTGGGCGTTGCTAACGCATCTCCCTTGCTTTAAGTGGAGACCCTGAATTGTTATGCCTTAATGGACATTAAATTTTATGCTTTAATATTATTTATTTATTTTTAAGGTTTTTGTCATAGGGCATGTGTACTTGCTGGGCGGGGGGGAGAGTAAAAAATCACCTCCCAGTAGGATAGCCATGCTGAAATCCCTTTTCCTCTATTCTTTTGGGATTTCGGGCACACACCATACATGCTTGGCGTGAGTTTCAAGCTGCCCAGTCTGGGTCTCAAACTGCCATCAGCCATGTGGGAGTCCAGCGCCTTAATCAGCGCACCATTAGCTGGTCCTGTTTCAAAAGAATTCTTTTTTGTTGTTCCACAACTTTTTTTTTTTTTTTTTTTCTGAGAGACTTTTGCTATAGGGTGAATTCATTTGCTGGAGAGAGAGAGAACGAAAGGAAGACCCCCCCACACCCCATTCCCCCGGGGGATTGCCATGTTGCAATCTCTTCTCCTCCATTCTCCTCTTGGGATTTTGGGCACGTACACACATGTGCCTGGCATGAGTTTCAAGCCTCTGGGTCCAGGACTTGAACTGCAGTTGGCCATGTGGGAGTCCAATGACATAACCATTGTGCCATCTGCTGGTCCCAACACCTATTTTTTTTTCTTAGTTTTTTAAAAAATTCAATCACTGTACATCTTTACAGCATACAAAATGAATTTCCCAGTATGAATGCACTGTATTAGTCTAGTCAAAGATATTACCATATACATTATCAACAGAGACTTTTCCATTTTTGCGTTTGTTAAATGTTTTGCTTTTTTTCTCTTTATTCCCTCACCCTCTTTGTCCACCCTCTTCCTATACTGTCTCTATATCTATTGTTGCTCTCTATGCCTTTCTATCTCCCACCCTTTCAGTCTCTGTCGTGGAGTGCAGACATTGGGTATATGTTAAGTGGGGGACATAACAATGTTTCTTTTCCACAGTTTGGCTTGCTTCAGTCAGCAGTAAATCTTCCATACTCATCTTCTTTCGATCAAATGCTAGAATCTTTTGTTACAGGGCGCATGCGCTCACCAGAGAGACAGACAGAAAGTGAGAAATCATCCCCCAGGGGGGATGGCCACGCCGCAATCCCTTCTCCTCCATTCTCCTCTCGGGATCTTGGGCACGCATACACATGCGCCCGGCGTGAGTTTAAGCCACCAGGTCTGGGAATCGAGCCATGGTCGACTACATGGGAGTTCAGCGACATAGTCATTACGGCAACTGCTGGTCCCAAAAAACTTTTATTTTCACTTACATTTAATTACATGTATCTTTACAATGCACAACATTGCTTTTTCCAGCATGATGCACCATACTTTTTCAATCCATTCATCTGTTCTGGGATATCTGGGTTGATTCCATGTTTTAGCAATTGTGAGTAATGCTGCAAAGAACATGGATGTACATGTACTTTTCTGACTGAGTGTATTCCTATTCTTTGGGAAGAAAGCCAGGAATGGAATTACTGGAATGACATGGTAGTTCTGCTCGCAGGGTTTTGAGGAATCTTCATGTTGCTCTCCACAGTGGCTGTACTAATGTACATTCCCACCAGCAGTGCAGGAGAGTGCCCTTTTCACTGCAGCCTCGCCAGCACTTGCTCTTTCTTTTTTAAAATCTTAGCCATTCTGACTGGGGTTCTATTGCATCTCCCTTATGAGGAAGGATGTTGAGCATTTTCACGTTTTTTGGCTGTTTGTGTGTAATCCTTGGAGAGTTGACTGTTCAGCTCATTTTTCCATCTTTTATTTATTATTTTTTTTACAGACCATAACTGGTTTTTGTTTGTTTGTTTGTTTTTTAATAACTTTATTTGAAAACCAGCAATGGGACCAGCAGTTAGCATAACGGCTATGTTGCTGGACTCCCTTGTAGTTGACCATGCTTTAAGTCCCAGACCCGGTGGCTTAAATTCACGCCAGACACGTGTGTGTGCGTGCCCAAGATCCCGAGAGGAGAATGGAGAAGAAAGGACTTTGGTGTGGCCATCCCCCCTGGGGGGTGATTTCTCACTTTCTGTCTCTCTGTCTTTCTGGCAAGCACATGCACTCTACAGCAAAAACCTCTCGAGGGACCAGCAGTTGGCGTAATGGCTATGTCATTGGACTCCCATGTAGTCAACTGTGGTTAGAGTCCTGGACCCAGCAGCTTAATTTCATGCCGGGCGCGTGTGCGTGAGTGCCCAAGATCCCGAGAGGAGAATGGAGAAGGGATTGCAGCATAGCCATTCCCCCTGGGGGGTGATTTTTTGCTTTCTGTCTCTCTGTCTCTCTCTGTCTTTCTGGTGAGCACACGTGCCCTATAGCAAACCCCCGCCCCCCAGCCCCCCCCCAAAAAAAAAACACCTCTCCAAAGAAAAGAAAACAAAGAAAACCAGCAGTTAGTTCTCATCCGCATTGACTGTTTGTAGATTTTTGAAAGTGGTAATAGGAACATAGGTCACCAGAGTGTAGAGCTTGTTGGGTGAGTCTTCATCCTCATTTTGTTTTCTCGACAATTGCTCACAGATTCGATATGGGGCGTTCCCTATTCCTTTAGCTCAAACAACTTTGTTGAGCCTGGTATCAATGCGCACATCTGGAGTCCCCATCTCCTTCATGGAAAATTTCTGGATTTCTTTGATTGCCCAAGGGGCATGTCTCTCGAAGCTCACACCATGGATGCGCTTGTGAATGTTGATGGTGTACTTCCGGGTCACCTCGTTGATGGCAGAGCAGCCCTTCTTCTTGCCACCCTTTGTGGGAGCCATTCTACCTGGCCTAAGCTGGAAAGCAGATTAGTTTATTTTTAACACCCATCATGACATGAATTCATAGAGAACAGGTTCCAGTAGCTCAGGCTCCTTTCCATTGGTTCTCACAAAGTGTGCTGCTCTGGGTGGAGCAGGCTGGCGCTTCAATTGAACCCAGGTACCTTTCTCTTTGGCTTCCTTCTTTTCCTGGTCATTTTCCTTCACGTGTTTTAGAAAGCTATCTCTGCTCTTAGAATGCTTTATATGCTCAGTACACACGTTAATTCTCTTGGCAAGAATCTTGCCCTTGTTTGCTTACAACTATGCCAACAGCATGCTGGGTAACATTGCAGACTCTTCCAGTTTTGCCATGGTAACATTTGTGGGGCATTCCTTTTTTGACAGTACTCATTCCCTTGATGTCTACAATGTCACCTTTCTCATAGATTTGCATATACGTTGCCAAAGAAACCACTCCATGTTTTCTGAAAGGCCTAGAGCACACATATCAGGTGCCTCTCCTCCTTTGCTTTGCGTTCATCATTTTGGTTAATTACTGGAAGATGGCGGTTCCGGCCAAAAGCCACTTTCCCGTCTTTCAATTGGATTGTTGATTTTTTTTTTTTTTTCGGATAAGCTGCTTGAGTTCTCCATATATTTTGGTTATCAGTGCCTTATCTGAAGCATCGTTTGCAAATATATTTCCCCATTCTGAGGGCTGTCTCTTCTAATAGAATTCTTAAAAAGAAAAATGCATTATTTACCGGGGGTCATGTACTACAATCTCTCTCCGCAGTTGTTTTTTAATATTCATAGCAAGCTTGGCTCTTCATCAGAGGACGAAAACCCTGACCTCTCTGACTTCAAGAGGCCGTGGAGGACACTGGAATGGCCCTGAATTAGCGTCAGAAGGCCCGAGGAGCAGTTTCTAAAATTAAATGGCAACTACAGGAATTGTAGGCATAGTGCTTAGGGAAGAATTGAGAGACCCAGAAGACTGACCTTGCAAAATCAAGCCTGTAAAGTATCAGCAAATACCACAACTCTTAATTTATGGCTCAGCAAAGAAGCACAGGGCGACTTAGTTATGCAGAGAGCAGACATCTAATAGTAAACGTTGGCTCCCCCAAATCTAAAGGACATTATATTGCCTTAAATAATATGTATTAAGAAATTTGGTGCTTGGGAACCAGCAGTTAGCGTAATGGCTATGTCGCTGGACTCCCATGTAGTCGACCGCGGTTCGCGTCCTGGACCCGGTGGCTTAAAACTCACGCTGGGTGCGTGTGCGTGCGTGCCCAAGATCCCAAGAGGAGAATGGAGGAGAAGGGATTGCGGCGTGACCATCCCCCCTGGGGGGTGATTTCTCGCTTTCTGTCTCTATGTCTCTCTCTGTCTGGTGAGCACATGCGCCTATAGCGAAAACCTCTCCAAAAAAAAAAAAATAAAAATAAATTTGGTGCTTAAAAGGATCTCCTCACAAAATGCCTGTCTTGGACGTACATGAACCAACTCTTAAGGAAGCTGCTGGGTGTTCGGAGCGACACTGGTCCCCTGTTCTTTCCACTTTCTTCTCCTTTTCCAGCCTCTGCGATGTCCTTCCAGAGAGAACTCGGTATGTGGTGTACTTGCCAGGCTTCACCTTCGGGGCCTTCTCTTCTTTCCTATCCCTGTCTTTGTCCTTGGGCTGTTTTGTCTGCACTTTGAATGGTGGCAGTCCTGTTGCAAGGTTGTCATAGATCCTATGACATCAGCCTCAGTAGGTGACTATGGGAACCGGAGTTAGAATTCTGAGGTTTTGCAAAGTACCTTGAACTCTTGATAAGGAATGTACTATTGAAAGGGGGCACATTCTCTTTAAAAATACATACAGTGGCAGAACGCTTTCTTGATTAAATGACATACTACAATTACGGCTTCCTATCTTAGATAAAATCAGGTGTTAATTTCCATCTGAACACAATATGCTTGGGTGGCATCATTTTACACACTTTTTCCTTTGTATAAAACAAGGTTGCTAAGCAAATTAATACTCAATTTAAAGCAAGCATAACTTGTTTATCATTTAAATTTATTGTCATGTACTACAGCTATTACAAAAATAAGGCAGAAACTCCTGGTGGCTTTGCAGAGCAGTGATGTGGGTGGTGAGGCCTCCATCCTGAGGAGGAACTGGGTGGTGGGCACTTCACTCACAGGCCTCCTCTGAGGCTGCTGTCCCAGCTGAGCTTTTAGGCCCATAAGCATGTCTTCTCCTGTGTGGTGAAGACAGGGAGCAGAGACGGGGGCCATCTCAGTGAGCTGGGAGGTCTGGGAAGAGGACGTGCGGTTTGCTTGGTGGTTTTTCATCTGTCAAGATGACTGGGATCTGGAGGACCGTGTTTCCTCTCATCACAAGTCCTACAGCCCAGGGACTGTCCCACGGCACTGCCCAGACTGCAGACTCAGAGGACAATGCCCTGACCCTACCAGAGGCTGAGGGGTTTCACATGATCCTTTGAAATATTTTGTTGTTGTTTTAGAGGAAAAGGAAGCAAATTAAAATCTTTGGAAAGTGGACCAGCAGATGGCACAGTGGTTACATCGCTAGACTTCCACATGGCCGACTGTGGATCAAGTCCTGGACCCAGAGGCTTGAAAATCATGCCAGGTGGATGTTGTGAGCGCCCAAATCTGGGAGGAGAATGGTGGAGAGGGGATTGGGAGGTGGTCATCCCCCAGGGAGGAGATTCCTCACTTTCCCTCTCAGTCTCTGTCTTCCCCCACCCAGGCACACACATCCCCAGGCAAAAACTTCTAAAGCAAAAAACAAAAACAAACAAATAAAAGCTTTGAAAACAAAGCAGCAAATCCCCTCTCCATACAGGAAGCAGGTATGGCTTGTTACCTACAAGAAGAACGGAATCATTCCGCCTTCTGAGAGAGACAGCTCCTCCCCCCCTCAGGCTGCCTCTCCCAGCGCCGGACAAGCTGAGACATCTCCTCCCACCCTCAGGCTGCCTCTCCCAGCGCCGGACAAGGCCAGGTCATCAGCTTGCCTCCTCTCTACCCTCTCTAGCCCGAGCAGCCTGCTCGTGGGATCCACAGATCTACAGCCGAGGCAGTGGGGGCTGGCTGCACAGGCCTCCAGACCTGCCAGCAGGGTCGGGCTTTCGGGAGCCATTTGGCCTCAGGAAGCTCCCATTTAATAGCCCCCCGCCCCCGTACCCCCTCCCAGATGAGGATAAGGAAACCACCGACCTCCCTCCAAAGCCTGCTGGAAGGCTGCTCAGCACAGGCTGCTCACATGTGGAAACCACATGAGAGTGCAGACAGGGTGGCCTTGTTTTTAACCTTCTGCAGAGCTCGGGTGACTGAGGATGGCAGATGGTGATAGACTCGGCCCCCTGCTCAAGGACATGGCGATTATGCGCTGTCTAGGCAGAAAAGCAAATGCCTCTTCTGTGCCTGTGAAAGAGACTAGGCTCCTCATCTAGACTGTGAAGAGGCCAGCGAGGGCAGAGTGTGACTGGAGGGACAGTGCCCCGGGGCCTCAGTGCCCATGGTTCTCATCAGGGCAGCCCTGGCAGCCATGTCCCTCAGAGAAGCTTCTTCCCCAGCTCGGGGACCAAACATGGATCACACAGACCCAAAGGAGATTTAAAAAAAAAATCAGAAATAGAGGCCAACAAGTAGCATGGTGGTTAAGGCACTGGGCTCACACATAGCCGACTCTGGTTCAAGTTCCAGACCTAGTGGCTTGAAAATCACGTGTGTGTGTGTGTGTGTGTGTGTGTGTGTAGGTGCACCTAAAATCCCAAGAGGAGAAGGAGTTGTGGCATGGACATCCCCCTTGAGGAGTGATTTCTCACTTTTCTTCTCTCTGGCAAGTACACAGGCCCTATTGATAAAAGTAAAGCAAAGCAAAGCAAAACAAAACAAAAACAACCAAACAAAAAACCCCCCAAAAAACAGAAACAAAGAGAAAGCATGTTTTTCATCTCACGTGGAATATGGTATTAATAAATTGGTCTCCTTTTTCTCCTACTAGTCTGGTCGAAGGAAGTAGGCTGCTTTTGAAGTTCTGCTTTTCTGTTCTCAGTGGTTAACACAGAGAAGATGAACTTGGTTTGTACTAGATTCCAACTTCATTCCAGCTACGGCTCAGAGGCCGATCCACGCAGAGCTCACGGGGTCTTCCTGAGAAGGGGCATTTTTTGTCTTTGAGAGCAAGACGCAGAGGCCATAAAGGTCAATATAAACTGCAGGCCACAGCGATGGTGAGGCCATGGGCCCTCTGAGGCACCCCCCTGCCCCCAGACCCCACACTTCATTTCCTTGTTAATTCCTGCCTCAATTTATCACTGATATTCCTTAATGTTAGAATCACACACACAAAGACAAAAACCAAATGTTGAACATGCAAAAAAAAAAAATAAATAAAAATAAAAAAAGATTGCACTGGGCCAGCAGGTGGCATAGCACTTAAGATTTCCACATGGCTGACTCCATGGTTTGAGTCCCAGACCCAGTGGTTTGAAAATCATGCCAAAAGAGTGTGCGTGTGCACCCAAAATCCCAAGAGGAGACTGAAGGAGCGGGACTGCGGCATGGCCATCCGTCCTGGGGGGTGATTTCTCTCTTTCTCTCCAGTGAGCACACGTGCCCTATAGCAAAAACAAACAAACTAAAAAGTGTGTCCTATTGACGTGTTATGTATCTAAGGCATCGAGATCCTGGGAAAGCTCTAGATTTTTTTGGTTTAGAAATAAAGTTCCATGTTGAATAACAAGTTTTTATGGTTTTTAATGTGGTGTGCCCCCAAGCCCCACCCCTTGCGCTACAATCTAAGCTGAGTGATATGCTGCCAACCGGCACCAATTCTCTGAATGTGCCAGAGAAACACACACGCGTACTCTTCCTTAATAGAAGACACACCGGGCGATCTGTCTACTGCCATTCCCCAGAAATAGTGACTAGAGGGCTGCGAGGCTGGAGGGAGGCCAGGGCAGAGGCCACGCTGCCCTCAGTCAGAGTCCATTGTGAACAGCTGGATGTCCTGCGGGTTCCAGTACAGGCCTGCTGCTGAGTTGTAGACGAGAGACCAGACGTAGGGGATAAAGAACTCCTCCGGCTGTTCCTCTTCCACATACTTGAATTTCAGTTCTGGAAATTTCTGCAAAGAAAACAAGACTTTTATAACCCACAGTTCCGTGCACAAGCAGAAGCGGTGGTGGCTTGTGGGTGCTGCCATGTGCAGGAGCCCGCTGCCTTCAGCTGGTCATGGGCGGGACGGTTCTGGGGCTTTGGTTACCAAGGATTCCTGAGAAAATGTGAGTTACATGCAAGAAGAGCGAGTGACACAAAGGGGCCTGGGTGGGAGCTGTCAGCTTGGCGGACAGTCTGCTGAGTGGGGACCAAAGCAGGCAGAGGAAAGACGGGGACCTCAGAACTGACAGACCCTGCGCGGGGTGGTAGAGGAGGCAGGGCTGCTGCTTCTTGAGAGATGCCATCTTTGGGGTTCAGTCGTTTGGAGGTGAGGACTCCCCTCAGGGTGCCTGAGCCTCAGGCTGAGGACACAGGCACTGCTTAGGGCTGGTGACTTCTGTCCTGGGTGGAGTAGGGAGCGGTGTGTGGGGGGGTAAGGATCCTACGAGGAGGGGTGTGGCAGGAGGTTGAGGGGGGCCTAAAGAGAGGACAGAAGGCCATGGCACACATCCACACACACCCAGAGCTACACTTCTACGTTGTACCAGAACACACGGCTCACAAGGCCCGACGGAGCTGTACTTGCTGTCCGCTGCTGTATACACATGGGTTGTGGCCGGGGCACTTAATGAGTTATTTGATGAATGAATGAATGAAACCAACACATATTGAGATCGGCCATGTCCCAGACACGCGAGCAGATGCTTTCTGTACATTCTCTTCTCTAAACCTTCTTGTGTGAGTCCATGCATTCCTTCTGGGGCTTGCTGCTTGGCGCCAGGCAGGCCTGGGGATTCAGGGCTGCAGCCACACAGTTTCTGTCCTCAGGAAAAGTGTATTCTCATAGAAGGGAGTGAGGAACAGCAGCAGCAGGAACGGTGACACAATTAGAACTGAGTGGTGGGGGAGGACAAGATCCTCTGGAGGCCCGAGGGTGGAGGAGGCATCAGCCAGATGAAGAGGAACATATGCGCCTCCAGTGGGGGCTCCCTGAGGGAAGGTCCGTGTCTGAGCGACTGGGTACACAACTGCTGGGGGCAACAGAGGGTGTGGTGAGCACAAACTGGGGAGCAGGGGCCAAACACACAAGCCACACGGGGACCCCCGGACTCTGTGTGAAGGCCTTGGAAGCCTTTGATGGGACTGAAGGGCACGCCATGATGAGTGGCACTATGCAGTGGCCATTCAGGTCACACACACAGTGATAGGAATTTTAAAATAACATTGTACAATAATTAAGACTAAAAATATCTAAGCGCTGAATCCTCAGAGTTCCAGAATGATCAGAGAGGAGCAGGATTAAACAGGAAATCTTTGTAGCAAGGCGAGTTGAGTTGTATCTTCCAAAAGTGCTAGAAACTCCTAAAAAGGAGAGCATTCTGGTCACTGAGACCACCGACAGCACAGCTTCTGTGTGTCGTGGCTTCGAGAAAGCCGACCCCCGACCTCATGGTTCCCAGAGCGTTACATAAATACAGGTACATGCGAATGGGTTTTGGAAGTGGGCGAACTGCAGCGTTACCTTCCCCACCCCCCAGGCCCTCCTGCTCGCCCTCCACCACTCAGTGCTTTCCCCTTTCCAAAACTTCTCTGGCTTAACGGAAACCCAAGCCTTTCAGGTGTGCGGTGTTTCTGATCAGGTCTTGTCGTCTCCAAGCAGGCCAGAAGCACAGGTGGCCGTATGCTGCCAGCACTGCGCCGGACGGTGATTTGCAGGGCGACTTTAATGGGGCTCTTCAGGTCAGTCTGGCTGACAAAGTGCATGTGGCAGTACTTCAGCACTAGCTGACACAGATGGGGTTCAGCCCGGCCCCTAGTTTTCCATTCCTGTTGTCTACTCAGAAGTCCCCTAGCCCTCCCGTGGTGAGCCAGCATTCTCTGGGTGCATCGTAGCTACTCAGCAACTGGGGTCTCCTGGGGGCCTGGTGTCTTTAGCATCGTTGGTGAGCATCTTTACACACTCTGGTGCTTCTGGCCTGGCATAGCCAGGTGTGGGGACACAGGGTGCTTGAGGGTGTCACCGTCTTTGAGATGGACCAGGCATACTACAGGTGCTAACACAATGTGATTCTCCATGGACACCTGTCTCTGTGGCAACAGGGTGCAGTCGGCAGCTGCCACCAACCAGCACTGGCTGCACGCCACATACAGGGAAGGCCCCCCCACAGCCTCCTGGTCAGCTCCACAATGTCCTCTGAGGTGGCACCAACAACTCCACAAACAGAAGGTAGAGCGAGGCTCCGACAGGCTCAGCACCTGGTTCCAGGCCACAGAGCCTGCCTGGGCGGGGTCGGGTTTAGAGCAGAGGTCTGACTGAATGCGCAGGGTCACTTTGAAAGGAGACATTGGACTTCTAGCCATCCTGTCCTAGTCCTTAAATCTGACTCTTTGAGGTGCCATGAAACTCTTAGGGTTAGTTCTGTGCCCTGTCAGCACAGAACCCAGCCCATTACTGTGCTTTATGGAAGAACCCCAAAACCAGGGTGATAATCAAGAAAGGACGGGAACTCTGAAGCAGAGGAACATACCCAAGAAGAGGGGGGATGGAAGTCCTGGTTCTTAGAATGGCCTCCACTGTGAGAAGCCCTCACGCATGGACTCAGAGGGAAGTGAGGGTTAGGAAGGTGTGCACCCCCAAATCACCTCTCTCGTTGGATAATAACATCCTGTATTTCTATGTGGTAATGCAGCCATTAAAACACACTTCTTGTTACTAGCAATAAAAATGACTCAAAGATGGGAATCTCCTGTCCATCCAGTGACATAGCTGGGGTTTTCCCAAGCAGGTCTGAGGGAAGGATGTGAGGCAAGCTGTGGGGCTCGCTGCGCCCGCTGCTCTGAGGAGGCTCGCTGGGAACAGTGAGCAAACTTGAGGCTGCTCCCCTGAGAATTCCCTCCAGCTGAGCTACAGATACTTGAGCAAGAGCAGTCCCAAGTTTACGGGCTGCCCTCGTGGCTTTGGGGAAATTCTAATGACTGTTCATCAGAAAGAGTCATGAGCTAAAGACTGCCCTTCGATCTTGCAAGATGGGTCTGGGAAAAGCACCTGGCACCTCACACCAATTCTTCCCACCGCCGGGTAAAAACAGGCAGAAGTGCCTCCAATTTATGCCGAAACGATAATCCATCTCACCCTCGACGAAGGCATGGGAGAATGTCTGGCAATATGCAGACCTTTCCTTTAACCTGAAAGTAAACGATGTGACAAGTGATAACCACGGCTTCCAGGTGGTGTAAATACAATTCCGGTGTCGGCGATGCCTGGCGTGGCAAGAACGCCCAGTACACATATGTGGCAGCACGCAAAACAGCATGGTCAGTGTGAACGCTGTCAACTGAGGATGCGGGGAGACTATATCGTAAAGCTATCATTACTTCTTAAAGTGAGAGAGAGATGGAGAGAGAGAGAGCAATCTCTGACAGGGAGTCATCACGCTGAGGTCCTCCCACCCCAGACTCCCAGCTAGCTAGGACTACAGCCATGTGACTGCCTGGCACATGGAGGTCGGTCTGCACCCAAATCCAGGCTTCCCCTGGCTCCAGCATCATGCCGCAGCACCTTACCGCCTGTGGCACTGCACCTGGGCCCATACTCACTCTTCACGCCCATCAATTATTATTTCTATCAAAGTTCACCATAAAAATGTAATAATCCAATCCAAGATTATAGCTAACATGACTTACTCGTGACAGGCATATTCAATACGTTTTTCACACATTTAATCTTTTCTTTTTTTTTTCTTTTTAATTTGCTATAGGATGCATATATTCATTGGAGAGAGAGGAAGAAGAGAGAGGAGCCCCCCTTTCTTGGGGGGTGATGAGATGACCGTGCCACAATCCCTTCTCCATTTCTCCTGTCACATATGGGAGACAGCCAGGTGGTGCTGTGGTTAAGGCAGTGGGGTCCCACATGGTCAAGTGCATGGACCTAGTGGCTTGGAAAACACGCTAGAGGTATGTGTGTGTTTGTGTGTGTGTGTGCATGCACCCAGAATCTCCAGAGGAGAGTGGGAGAGAAGGGATTGAGGCATGGCCATCTCCTGTGGTGGGGGAGGGGGTGATTTCTCACTTTCTCTCTGTCTCTGGTGAGCATGTGCACCTCTCAGTAAAAGAGATAGAGGTAGAGAAAGAAAGAAAAGAGAAGAAAAAAGAAAAGAAAGGAAGAGAAAAGAAAAGAAAGGAAAAGAGAGAAAGGAAGGGTAAGCATCAGGGAGGTAGGCAGGGAACAGTTTTAGCCTCATCTTTTTTCTTTTTTTTTGGAGAAGTTTTCACTATAGGCCAGACAGAAAGAGACATAGAGACAGAAAGCGAGAAATCACCCCCCAGGGGGGATGGTCACGCAGAAATCCCTTCTCCTCCATTCTCCTCTCGGGATCTTGGGCACGCACGCACACGCGCCCAGCATGAGTTTTAAGCCACCGGGTCTGGGACGTGAACTGCGGTTGACTACGTGGGAGTCCAGCGACATAGCCATTACGCTAACTGCTGGTCCCAGCCTCATCTTTTTTTATCCATTCATTTCATTCAGCAAACATCTGCAGAAGGCTGACCATGTAATAAACACAGGGCTAAAACCATAACTGTGACAAAGACTCACATGGCCCAGCACTGAAGAGCTGAAGTCCAGATCTTTTTAGCTGGGAGGCTTTCTTTCCTTTTTTTTTTTTTTTTAAAGAATTATTTATTTAATTTTATTTATTATTACTGTTATTTTTATTTTTAATTTGACCAGGAGAGAGAGAGAGAGAGAAAGAGAGAGAGAGAGAGGAAAGTGAGAAAGCAAGCCGCCAGGTCCAGGACTTGGACCACTGTTGGCCATGTGGGAGTCCAGTGCCTCAACCACTACCCCGTGTGCTGGCCCCAGCTGGGAGACTTCCCACAAATCTTGTCCCCTGGTTCGATTTGGGTTCTTAAAAAATGATGTTTACTATACTCTGAGATTTTAAACTTTACCCTCCTGCCCACTTCACACGGGTGCAGTGACAAGCTAATGCCACAAGCCACAGATGCAGCTTTGTACAGGGTCTAGTCAGAGTGAGCACTTAATAAACGTTGGCTATGACTCCTGACATAACACTACCATGCACATGCAAGGCATGGTCTTATTTCATACTGTTCAGTAATAAAATCAAGAGACTAGACAATATTGATAGTATGCCTGGTCTGGACCTATGTCCATTCCATTTATGCAACTCAAATGGACACTTCTCACATGGTAACCTGTTTCCTAACTCAGTCATAGAAACGTAAAGGACGGGGCCTCCTTGTGTGAAACCAGGAACAAGTACTGACAGATGTCTTAAAAGTAACAGGCGGGTTAGCCTCATGCCTAGTGGTTAGGGCAACTGGATCCCACATGTCTGACTGCAGTTCGAACCCTAGCCCCAGCAGCTTGCAAAACACACAGCATATGCATGCCCCAAACCCTGACAGGATGGAGAAATGGAGAAGAGACTGAGGTGTGACCATGCCCACTGGGAGGGTAATTTCTCCCTCTCCTTCTTGCTGTCTCTCTGGTGAACACGTGTGCCCTCTGGTGATTAAAAAGAAGCAATGGACCCATCTTCATAAACTTTTTTTTTTTTTTTGAGAGGTTTTTGCTATAGGTCACGTGCACTCACCAGAAAGACAGAGATAGAGAGACAGAAACTGAGAAATCACCCCCGGGGGGATGGCTGCACCGCAGTCCCTTCTCCTCCATTTTCTTCTTGGGATCTTGGGCATGCATGCACAAGCACCCAGCATGAGTTTAAGCCACCGGGTCCAGGACTTGAACCGCAGTCGACTACATGGGAGTCCAGCGACATAAGCCATTATGCCAACTGCTGGTCCCTATAAACATTTTTT
>NW_006159586.1:3016327-3017429 GCF_000334495.1 Tupaia belangeri chinensis
TCCCCCTCAAAAAAAAAAAAAAAAAAGAAAGAATTACTTTATTTAACTTTATTTATCTATTTAAATTTGACCAGAAAGGAACAGAGAGACAAGGAAAGTGAGAAAACAAGCCACCAGGTCTGGGTCTTGAACTGTCATCAGCCTGTGGGAGTCTAGTGCCTCAACCACTACCCCGTGTGCTGGCCCCAGCTGGGAGACTTCCCACAAATCTTGTCCCCTGGTTCGATTTGGGTTCTTAAAAAATGATGTTTACTATACTCTGAGATTTTAAACTTTACCCTCCTGCCCACTTCACACGGGTGCAGTGACAAGCTAATGCCACAAGCCACAGATGCAGCTTTGTACAGGGTCTAGTCAGAGTGAGCACTTAATAAACGTTGGCTATGACTCCTGACATAACACTACCATGCACATGCAAGGCATGGTCTTATTTCATACTGTTCAGTAATAAAATCAAGAGACTAGACAATATTGATAGTATGCCTGGTCTGGACCTATGTCCATTCCATTTATGCAACTCAAATGGACACTTCTCACATGGTAACCTGTTTCCTAACTCAGTCATAGAAACGTAAAGGACGGGGCCTCCTTGTGTGAAACCAGGAACAAGTACTGACAGATGTCTTAAAAGTAACAGGCGGGTTAGCCTCATGCCTAGTGGTTAGGGCAACTGGATCCCACATGTCTGACTGCAGTTCGAACCCTAGCCCCAGCAGCTTGCAAAACACACAGCATATGCATGCCCCAAACCCTGACAGGATGGAGAAATGGAGAAGAGACTGAGGTGTGACCATGCCCACTGGGAGGGTAATTTCTCCCTCTCCTTCTTGCTGTCTCTCTGGTGAACACGTGTGCCCTCTGGTGATTAAAAAGAAGCAATGGACCCATCTTCATAAACTTTTTTTTTTTTTTTTTAAGGTTTTTGCTATAGGTCACGTGCACTCACCAGAAAGACAGAGATAGAGAGACAGAAACTGAGAAATCACCCCCGGGGGGATGGCTGCACCGCAGTCCCTTCTCCTCCATTTTCTTCTTGGGATCTTGGGCATGCATGCACAAGCACCCAGCATGAGTTTAAGCCACCGGGTCCAGGACTTGAACC
>NW_006159586.1:3017528-3029250 GCF_000334495.1 Tupaia belangeri chinensis
CAGACAGACAGAGAGAGACAGAGAGACAGAAAGCGAGAAATCACCCCCCCCAGGGGGGATGGTCACGCCACAATCCCTTCTCCTCCATTCTCCTCTTGGGATCTTGGGTACGCATGCACACGCGCCCGGCGTGAGTTTTAAGCCACCAGGTCCGGGACGTGAACTGCGGTCGGCTACGTGGGAGTCCAGCGACATAGCCATTACGCTAACTGCTGGTTCCCCCTATAAACATTTTTAAAGAACAAAGCTATTTCACTCAGCGAGGGCAGGTTCTGAAGCACTGCCTTCGTTGGTGGGCTTGTGGCTGTGGCAATGAGGAAAGAAGTGTCATTTCTGCAGCATACTTGACTTCAGGAGCATGACTCACGTGTCCATAATCTTCCTATAAGATTACGCAGCATATTCGACAACTTCCAAGATGGTCTTGGGCTCATGGCAGCTGACCTTCCAAGCTGCCCAGGCTGGGACGGCCGGGGCAGACCAGCACCAGGAAGGCAGGTCATAGGGTTACCAGGGAGAAGAGGACACTGGGCCGTCGGTAGAGAGCTCACCGAGACAACCCAGGGAGCTCAGGGGAAGTGACATGGACAACCAAGCACCGGCACTTCCTGCTTCATCAGTGATCACTGCAAAAACAGAAGTGGCCTCTCTCAGCCCCTGGTTTACTGTCTTCACCACACCGAGTGCTGGTGGCGTCTACCTTGTTTATTCATCTGCTTTCTTGCATGCTATTTGGCTTGCCACTAGGGTATCTGAGGAAGACCGTCTTCTGAACATGCAGCACCTAAGGAATGTTTGTTGCATGATGAATTAAATGACTGACTGACTTCAAATCTGCATGAGAATCTTTAGGCATAGGTATTACTAACTCTATTGGAGATAAGAAATTATGGGCTGGCTCTGCAGCACAGCCTTAATACACTATGCAAGAAGAGCCAGATCCCGCATGGCCACCATGGCTCCAATCTCTGGCCTGGTCAGCCTAGAACACGCCAGGCACTTGTGTGAGTGGATGGGCTGGAGGAATGGGATTGTGGTGTGACCAGGGCCTGCGAAACAGCTCATCTTTCTTTTTCATGCACAGGTGTCCATGTCACTTCCCCTGAGCTCCCTACTCGGTTTGTCTCTGTGAGCACCACACAGACGGTCCTGTGTCCTCTTCTCCCTGGTCACTGACCCGCCCTCCTAGTGCTGGATGGCCCTAGCAATTCCAGTCTGTGCAGCTGCGGGGTGGGGGGAAGTCAGCTGCCATGAGCCTAGCTCCATTTTGGAAGTTGCTGAATATGCCACATAAAAACAAAACAAACCAAAAACAACAACAAAAAGTAAGGCCCCCCAAGCATAAGTAACACACCAAAGTGGCCACAGGCCCTACATGGTGGACCTAGAAGCTGAAGGAAGCCGCACTTTTCCACGGGGGTCTTCCTGAGGTCAGCAGGGACCCTAGTGCGCTCTTTGGTACAGAGCCTATAGCCAACATGGACGCTAGGGTTCCCTGTGCTCACGGACCGATGATGAGCTTCCAACAGTTCCCCAATGTCTGTCCATACCGGGAGCCACTTAACCAGTGTGACTGTGGAACGACAGGACTGCTCTCCAGATGGTTCCAGGCTGAGGCCCAGAGGCCGGGGCTCTGTCCTGGCCCAGCTACTGGCAAGCCGGCAGTCTGGGCAAGCTGCGACTTCTCTCTAGGACTCGGCTTTTTCACCTGGGTGCACTGAAGGGCCTCCGAGGGCCTTCCAGTTCTGACCGGGTGTGGCTTTATGAGATGACCCCAAGAAGGTCTATAAACATTTGTATTCTCTGCCATGCCTCCAGGCTCCTGGGGCTGACCTGGAGAAAAGGCTGAATGGGTTGCGCCTGGTTTCAGAGGCCACCTGAAGTCAAACCTTTGCATATTTTTATGCCCTCAGGCTTCACAGTAGAGAGGGTAAGGACCTGAGGGATCCTGAGCTGTCCTGGGGGTGGACAATGGATGGTTTTCAAGGCCAGGCTCCCAGTTGCTTAAAACCAAGAAAACATGAAGCTGAGGTTGAGCTGTTCTGTGGCCTGAGAGCACACAGCTAAGTGGGCTGAGGCTCCAGGCTCAGCCCCTGCCTGACTAGTTGTGGCCTGTCCCTTCCACAGACTGGGCTCCTAAGCTGCTGTCTCCTGAGTATGCACCACTGGCGGGTGTGGGAGGTTGCAGACAGAAAGAGCAGGCAAGACAAAGCAGCACGAGGTGTAGTCATTGCCCAAACATGGCCTGACCACGTGGCCAACTCCTAAAGTCAATGGGGAGCTGTGTGCTATTAATTGTTGGCTGGTCTGATTGGAGCTTTTCACCAACGCTTAAAAGGCTCAGACAGGGGGATCATGTACAAACAGCAAGAAAAACAGGGGCATCCTGCCCAGGATGGGCTACACAAAGCCAACACTTAAATATGCAAGGTATGGAAGATGCTTTGTTTTTCCTGAATGAGTTGCTTGTAAGACCAGAGTACTGGGAATGTTTTTTTTTTAGGTTTTTGTCAGAGGGCACATGTACTCACCAAAAAGAGATGAAGAGGCAGAGAGAGGAAAGTGAGAAATCATTCCCCTAGGGGATGGCCGTGCCGCAATCCCTTCTCCTCCACTCTCCTCCCAGGGTTTTGGGTGCACATGCACACGTGCCCAGTGTGATTCTCTAGTCGCCAGGTCTGGGACTTGAACTGTGGTTGACCATGTGGGGCCCAGCACCTTAGCCACCACCCCACCTGCCGCCCCACTGGGAACATTTTGAAAGGGTAAATAACATGAAGAGATCAAGAAAGACTTAAAAAAAGAAAAAGATAAAGAAAAAGATTTATTTATTTAATTCCACCTGTCATTATTATTTTTTAACTTGACCAGACAGAAACAGAGAGAAAGAAAAAGTAAGAAAGCAAGCCTCCAGGTCTGGGACTCGAACTGTGGTCAGTCGTGTGGGCATCCAGTGCCTTAAACCACCACGCCATTTGCTGGCCTCCCCCATGAAAGACTTTTTTTTTTTTAGTAGAGATTTTTTCCTATAGGGTGCATGCGCTCACCAGAAAGACAGAGACAGAGAGACAGAAAGTGAGAAATCAGCCCCCCTGGGGATGGCCATGCCACAAGCCCTTCTCCTCCATTCTTCTCTCAGGATCTTGGGCACGCATGCACACACACCCAGCGTGAGTTTAAGCCACCATGTCCGGGACTTGAACTGAGGTTGACCACATGGGAGTCCAGCAACATAGCCATTACGCTAACTTTTGAAAATGCTATTCAGTCAAACTGAGAGGATATGCACGCAGCCTCCACACAACTGGCTGGACCTGGGCAGCACTGAACTTGATCCCCTTCCAAATCTACCTGTCTGTCTCTGTAGCTGCAGAAAGCCAACAAGGTTTGAGACTTAAATAGATCTTCTTAAAGATATGTGCTCCTCAAAGACATCTTAGAAGTCTAAGTAAAAGAAAGACAAAAAGTTTTATTTAGCAATGAGGACACTGGGGATGCATTTTTTCAGGACCCGGTCCAAAAAATGTCACAGTCTGGATGTCAGATTAACAACCTAGAAAAAGTCACAAAAAAAATCCCCTTGGCAGCCTAGGGCCCAGGCTGCCCAGCCATGCCGAGGTCCCCAGCTCCAGGTCTGACCAGTTCCTCTGTAGCCACACCTCCCTGCCTTAGACTTCTTCTTCTTTTCTTTTCTTTTTTTTTTTTTTTTTGAGAGGTTTTTGCTATAGGGCACGTGTGCTCGCCAGACAGACAGAGAGAGACAGAGAGACAGAAAGCAGGAAATCACCCCCCAGGGGGGATGGCCATGCTGCAATCCCTTCTCCTCCATTCTCCTCTCAGGATCTTGGGCACGCACGCACACATGCCCGGCGTGAGTTTTAAGTCACCAGGTCCAGGCCGCGAACCGCTGTCGACTACATGGGAGTCCAGCGACATAGCCATTACACTAACTGCTGATCCCCCTGCCCTGGACTTCTCAGGACATGTCTGGGTGCCGGTCGTGGCTCTCAGGTATACATGCTTTGAGGACTGCCAGTGCTCTGGGGAAGTAGAGGAGGTCCTCGGGAAGGATGGGCTCTGCTCTGATATTTCGGGTGAGAACCATCTGGAACTGGCTAGCACAGGGCAGGGGCTGGTTACCTCAGGTCCTGGCCACCCTGCGGCGAGCCCCTGGCTTTCGTTCCTCTCTTTCCGAGATCCTGGTCCTGTGACTCAGCTCGACAAGGAGAGAAAACCCATCTCTCAAGCATGGAGCTTGGTCTCAATCCAAAGCTACTTACAACAATCCTGTTGTTATGATTTTTGGAGCCAGAGGTAATGCTAGACTCGAGTTTGGCCGGAATGTTTTTATCAGCTCCAGTGAATCAACCTACCACAGTGGGACATCCGGACGCCCGGTGCAGAGACAAAGCAAAGGTCTGATTTGGTGGTTGAGACGTGGGTATGACAAGCAGACCGAAAGCCTGAGAAGCGGTCTCTGCTGTCAGCCATGTGATCTGCTGAAAACCCACAGGAAGTTCAGAGAACAGATGTAGGGCACGGACTGCAGTAATTTTATTACCACTCCAGTGCAATGGAGTTTCCCCCCTTCCACCTAAAGATTATACAGATAGCCCCAGAAATTCTAGCTAGCACCTGGCATAGCTCCAGAGAGTTTAATACAATTTAAAATCAAATAGCTACACAGCACATTAAAAGACCAACTTTAAAAGACCGTAGTAAGCCTGTGAGTTGACGAGCACATGGGGAGCACTGGTAGTGAGGCAGCCCAGCAGCCGCATGCAGATGGCGGGACAGGAGCGGTCAGGGCAGTTACTGTAAACACCACGCCCAGGGCCCGAGGTGGGTAGCCCTGCTCACATGGAAAGCAAATTGGCCTCAAGATCCTGTCATTACACAGCAAAGGAAGCATTTACAGGCTTTTAAAAATCCAGGGGTGGCTTATGAAACTTGGAGATTATGCAGCTTCCCTATCAATTGTCTCCCCCAAATACGCACAGCACAACTTTAGGCTTTCAGTGATGAGTCAGGAAACCAAGTGGGGGTGAGCAGCAGCTTTCTACAAGGCACTGTACTTGGGGCTGGAGAAGAGAGAGGGGCAAGACTGCTGTCCTTGAGTAAGGTGTACAGTTAGTAGGATAAGAATGAGCAGGAAGGGGCCAGAAGGGAGGGTGGTGGTGAAGACGCTGGACTTCGCATGGCCAACACTCCATGGTTCAAGTCTCCGACCTGGCAGCTTGAACTATATATGACAAGTATATGTCCTTTGTGCTCAAAATCCTAGGAGAGTGGAGGAGAAGGGAATGCGACATGGCCATCCCTCTGGGGGGTGAGTTCTCAGGGGGTGAGTTCTCACTTTCCCTCTCACTATCTCTCTCTGAAGAGTGTGCTTGCCCTATGGCAAAAACCTTAAAGAAAAGGCAAAAGCCGCAGGAAGAGTGACATGGCAAGAGGACAGTGCCCACGAGGGACTCTCTCCCAGGTGGTTCTGGCTAATTCTGGGGCCAGCAGATGGCTAATTCTGGGGCCAGCAGATAGGAGGAGGGAAAACCCTGGGAGAAAGAATGGACCAGCAAATTGGAAAACATTCTCTGCATAAGCAATTCGGCTGACTACTCCCTCAGCAGGACTGAGGCGCAGGCTCTCCTGTGCAAGGAACAAGCCACACACCTGTAAAATACTGTCACCGAACAAAAAGGGTAACTGCCGGGCGGCTAATGACATCAGCCCTGAGTGTAGAGTAGTTTCACTTTATGTGAACTAATCTCAAATTAATGAAGAATTACCTTGAAAATGGAGAAAATTCTGAAGGACCACTTATTAGAAGTTACAAATTAAGAAATACAAAGCTAAAACCAAAGCGCCCACAATGGGTCCAAAAGGGCGTGCTGTTGGTAGCAAACACCTGCAGTGCTGGGAGACGCATGGCCAGCTGCAGGTCTGTGTCCCAGAGGAAAACGCAGGGCATGTGTGCGGTGTCCATGGTCCTGCCGAGCTGGAGGGCTGGGAGAAGGGGCCATGGCGTGACAGCAGCCTGTGGAGGGCGTTTCTCTGGCTTCTCTCTCACATGTGTTCTCGCTCATGAATAACATGAGTATGAGATAACTGCCTAACTCCATATAAGCTCCTCGAGGCAGAGGGGTTTAGCTTTTTCCTTCCTCTGATATGCCTCCTAGTGTTAGAATACTTCCAGGGACTTAACAGATACTTACTGAATAAATGACAAATAAAGGGGTAAAAATTGTGGACATATCCAGAGTTAGAAAAAAAAAAGTAGAAAACACTAGGTAAACTGGAATAACTGCCTGGTTATTTGGGGCCACATGAGCTGGGTTAAGCTCACTGTACTCTGAGAAGCAAACGAGCCATCTTATTTGGCATTTCAGGGCAATACTTTTCAGTCCAACAACGTAAGTACTTCTCAATCACCTGCTGTCCTACGACTGTCCTACTGCTGTCGTGTGCTCTCTAACCTGGGCTCAAGGGTGCTGTTCGTACAGATGGCCACTGCCACAGTCCGTATTTCGTATCTTACCATGTCTGGCTTACGGAATGCTGTGTGATATGTAAACAGACTAGTTCCGCTTAAATGAATCCTTCACCTTCACTCAGGTCACCAAGAGCAAATGGCCTAATGTGTGGGCTATCCCCTATACATCAGGTCTAACTACATCCGTACTAATCTCCTTCCAGAGGGCATGTGCAATCACCAGAGAGAGAGAAATAAATAGGGAGGGGAAGTAGGGGAGAGAAAGCACCCCCACCATGGGGCGCGGTCACACAGCAATCCCTTCATTTCTCCATCCTGTTGGACTTGGGACATGAGTGCATGTGCACCCAGCACGTTTTTCAAGCCTTCAGGGCTGGGATTTGAACCACAGTTAGCTACTTGGGATCAGCTCTCTTAACCACTTAGCAATGGGGGCAGAACTACATTCCCTCCTGCCGTACAACCAGATTCGGGGGGCAGGAGATAGAACTGGCAGAAGACTCTAAATCATGTTTAGGCCAATTCTGGCAAAACAAGGATCTTTACCATGTCCAGATGTTTGCTACATGTGGAAACCATGTTGAAAGTGTGGAGCTGAGGGCAGTCAGAGGGCTCTACCGCACCGCCTTCCAGGTTGGGGGGCCACTGGGTGGCAGAGAGCATGGAAGATTTTATCAGCTGGGATCACAGCCTTTGCCACCATATGTTTGCCACAGAGATACCCAAAAAGAGAATTCCAATGAAGAAAATACAGAGACAAAAAGTTGTCTTGGGGCCTGCTGGCATAGTGGCTAAGGTGTTAGACTCCCACATGGCTAACTATGCTGTTTGAGTCCTGGACCCCGTGCCTTGAAACTCATGCCAGGCGTGTGTGTGTGTGTGTGTGTGTGTGTGTGTGTGCGTGTGTGTGTGTTTGCCCAAAATCCCGGGAGGAGAATGGAGGAGGAATGACTGCAGCATGGCCATTCCCCCTGAGAGGGGGGTGATTTCTCACTTTTCCTTTCTCTTTCTCTGTAAAGCACATGTGCCCTATGGCAGAAACCCTAAAAAAAAGAAAACAGAAGTTGTCTTTAAGAGTTACCATCTTTGGGACCAGTAGTTAGCGTAATGGCTGTTGCTAGACTCCTATGTAGTCTACCGCAGTTCGAGTCCCGGACCCGGTGGCTTAAACTCACACCGGGCATGTGTGCGTGTGTGCCCAAGATCCTGAGAGGAGAACAGAGGAGAAGGGATTGCGGACATGGCCATCCCCTCGGGGGGCGATTTTTCGCTTTCTATCTCTCTGTCTCTGTCTTTCTGGCAAGCGCACGCGCCCTATAGCAAAAACCTCTCTAAACAAAAAAGTGTTACCATCTTTGAACATTTTTTAAATTACAAAATTAATTTATTTATATATCTATTTATTTGCTTCGATTTTCAAGCTGCTGGGTCTAAGACTTGAACCACAGTTGGCCATGTGGCAATCCAGCACCTGAACCACCTCGCCACCTGCCCAACTTCTTTGAACATTCTTAAGATATCAGTTGTAGGTCACCTTGACAGTCTTCCACACCTTCAGGGGCTTGGCCCTCATCAGAAAGGTCCTGCCTTGATTAGTCCTTGGCGAGAAGTGAGAACCAGGCTCTGGTGACCAGTGTTCTCATGCATCCGTTACAGAGGAGGGTTTTATCCCTGGCTTACGGAAGGACAGTCTTCTCCAAGTGCTACTGCAGAGCTTGGTGGTTGCCAGGCCAAAGAAGCTCTCTTCAATTTACCTGGAGAAAGTCCTACTTAACCCCTGTAATTCTGACTAGCATTTTGAACTGAAAGCCTATATTTACCTCAGTCCAAAACAACTTCAGACTCACACTTGTTCTCTTTGGGAAAGCAGGTGATAGTTTTCAAAAATTTAGGGAACCAGCAGTTAGCGTAATGGCTATGTCGCTGGACTCCGACGTAGTCAACCGCGGTTCGTGTCCCAGACCTGGTGGCTTAAAACTCATGCCGGGCGCGTGTGTGTGCGTGCCCAAGATCCCAAGAAGAGAATGGAGGAGAAGGGATTGCGGCGTGACCATCCCCGCTGGGGGGTGATTTCTCGCTTTCTGTCTCTCTCTCTCTTTCTGTCTGTCTGGCGAGCGCACGCGCCCTACAGTGAAAATCTCTCCAAAAAAAAAAAAAAAATTTAAAAAAAAAAAAAAGAAAAGAAAAGAGCTATCGATAAATAAGTTGTGTTTTTATCCCCTTGAAGGTGGTAAACATACTATCAAATGATTTTCAAACTTGGTTTTGTGTTATGTTTTCTTCTTCTTCCTTTTTTTTTGGAGAGGTTTTTTTGCTATAGGGTGTGTGCGCTTGCCAGAAAGACAGAGAGAGACAGAGAGACAGAAAGTGAGAAATCACCCCCCGGGGGGATGGCCACACCGCAATCCCTTCTCCTCCATTCTCCTCTCGGGATCTTGGGCACGCACACACACGCGCCTGGCATGAGTTTAAGCCACCAGGTCTGGGACTCGAATTGCGGTCGACTACATGGGAGTCCAGCGACATAGCCATTACTCCATCTTCTGGTCCCAGTTATGTTTTATTCTTAGGATATTAGCATGTCCTGATTTGCGCTGTCAACTGTAAAACACTCAACTGGGTTGAAAGGCTTCAGAAGGCAGAGAAGCAACAAATGTACCAAAACCAACTAATTTAACTTGCAGCTTGTCAGCATTTTCTCAGGGTAAACACACACAAGGAGCAAGACAGCAGAGCAGGTGGCTGGGAAGGCCTCCGAGAGAAGGCAGGAAGACATGAGCACAGTGGGGTTACATGGTTTGAGAACTACTGTCAAGAAATAAAGAAAACAGAGGGGAAGTTGCCCCATTATATATGAAAACTATAGGGCCAGTAGATGGCATGGTGGTTAAGGTGTTAGACTCCCACATGGTCAACCGTGGTTTGAATCCCAGACTTGGTGGCTTGAAACTCATGCCAGGCACATGGGCATGTGTGTCCGAAATCTTAAGAGGAGAATGGAGGAGAGGGACTGTGGAGTGGTCATTTCTCCAGGGGGGTGATTTCTCACTTTCCTTCTCTCTGTCTCTGTCTCTGTATGGTTAGTGCTTGTGCCATATGGTAAAAATTTAAAACTATAAAGCTAAAATAATTCAATGGTAAGACACCCCTTGCTTTAATTTTGACTATCACAGACATATACAATCCAGAATTTGCACTTGCTTTGTTATGTTTTCCTTTTTTAATTTTTTTTTTATTTAGAGGTTTTTTGCTATAGGGCGCGTGCACTTGCCAGAAAGACAGAGAGAGACAGAGAGACAGAAGGTGAGAAATCACCCCCCAGGGGGTATGGCCACATCGCAATCCCTTCTCCTCCACTTTCCTCTTGGGATCTTGGGCACACATGCACACATGCCCGATATGAGTTTAAACCACTGGGTCTGGGACTCGAACCGCGGTTGACTACATGGAAGTCCAGCAACATAGTCATTACGCCAACTGCTGTTCCCATATACTTGCTATGTTATGATCATATGGGAACTAACCAAAAGCTATGGGCCAAATGTCTCATCTACGACAGAATGCGTATTATTGTTACAGTTAGGAAACAAGCGGCTGAGATTCTGTCCTGGTGTGGGTAATGGTTGGTTCCCAAAGCTTTGTGTTCAGAATTTGGATATTCCCTAAAACTCCAGGGCTGGGACTTGACTGGCAATGGTGTTCAGTGAAATCTGAATTTGTGATAATGTCATGAGGGTGGGGCCTCTGGGCACGATGATGTCATCAGGGTGGGGTCCCTATGACTGAGGGATGAGACCAGCAGGAGACACAGACATTTACGGTTCCAGGAACCAGAAAGGCGGGAGGCACGGGGGTTCTGGGGCTGGAGGCAGAGGAACATGTGGGAGCAGGGCGGAGGCTGTAACGGAGGACGGGGATCGGGGCCTGTATCATGCTTGACTTTTCCTGGATTTTCCAGGCACTGGCAAGGGGGCAGTGAAGGAGGTAGGAGACGCAGTGATGCTTGGAGACAGTGGTGGTGATGATGATGCGTGTCTGTGTGGGCCACGGTTCCCCCAACAAACCACACCCCAAACTCTCTCCCCATCCCAGAGTCACACTAGGGAAACAAGGTCCCCAGAGCTGTAGCACGGGCACCGCCTGGGTGGACGCTCACTGGAAGTGCAAATATTCTGGGACTCCAGAAGGCAGGACAGACAGAATGATCGGAGATTAAAAAAAAAAAACACAAAAAAATACAAAAAAACAAAACAAACAAAACCTGGATTTTGGAGAAGAAGCCATACATATGGGAAACTCAGGAGAATGGCAGAGAATCTCAGCTTACTAGAGATGGAAAGATTTAGACACCAGCCAACTCCCGCATTTGGCAAATGGGGAAACTGGGGCTTACAGCCGCGATGATGAATTTCAGGCCTCAATGTGGCAGAGACCAAATAAAAAGTCGGCAGTTTGGGCCCTCGACTAGGCTGACCTTAAGACAGAGAGGCCAGGATCCATCTGCGTGTGGCCTGAGAATGAAGTGAAGAGGATGAGCAAGAGCAACGGAGACACGGCACAGGTGCCGAAACGGTGCTCCCGGACAGTCTGGTTGGTCTCAGTTTTGCTAAGAGCTTTAGTTCCCCCAGTACACAAATCACTTCACAAAGAATTATTTTTATGTTAACTGCTGTCTGTCTTCAAAGATGATAATGGGAATGGGAAACAGATCCAGGAAAACCAGGTGCCAAGGGCTCTTTCTATGCCAGCAGAACCTCGCTCTGGTCTGACTTTCGAAAGCGGTTGTGTGAACCCGCCCTGGCCCGTGTTCTCGACACTCCACGCCAGGCTGCATAGCCCCACAGCGTGCAGAGTGGCTATGTTGGCACAATGCCATGCATGGGGCAGCACAGGGCTGTGGGGAATACTCGGCATGCCCTTTCTTGGACACGGGTCTCCTTGCAGCGAGAATGGAAAGGTGGAGAGCAGGGTGAAAAGGCTGGGTGGGTGAAGACATTTCCCTCCTGGTTTCCCCTCCAGGCTTCCTGGGAATATCCTTGGGGAGCTCATGCCAAATGAAGGGACAAGCATAGTGGCTGACTAGGACGGTGACAACTGCCCCCCAGTGCCCACCAGTGACAATGTGGCTGCTGATGACAGGAGCCCAGATGGACTTCCAGCCCACTGGCAGCGTGTGCCTGTCCTGGGGAAGTGAGTTAGGAGGGAGGGAGAATGTGGAAGGAGACTTGGGTG
>NW_006159586.1:3029715-3033906 GCF_000334495.1 Tupaia belangeri chinensis
GCATTCCGTTCTCGCTGCTGCCCTTGCTCTGACTTCTCTGAAACAGGCAGGACTGCCCACACAACTCAGAGACTTGACAGCCACAGAATAGGCTCAGGGTTCTGCTTTATCCCAGCGCTGCAGCAGAGCAACTAGAGAGGGTGTTGTTATGGCCAATATTATGGCAGACAAGAAAAACATACTTTACATTCTCTGCTTCTCAGAACCCACATAGAGAGAGGGTGATTAACAAGGGACAAGGGATGGGATCACAGCTCAGCTGGGACCCAGCTCTTGGGCAGCAGGTCACTGTATGAAATGGCCACAGAAAGCTTGTGAATATGAAAATACTAACATTTATAAGCGGAAAAAGACCAGGTCTTCCATTTACAAAAGCCTAGTCTTCGCCTTCATGATTCCTGCTTTCCTCTTTCCTGTACAAGAAGGTGCAGTGGTGTTTCATTCCTTAGCGTGCTGACTTTAAAATGGGCCCACCATACCCACACGGAGCCCTGAGCTGGCCTCAGGGTAGAGATTTAGGGGCGCCAGGTCACTGAGCTGAATGTTTCTGTCGTTCCCAACTTTACAAAGAAGCAATGAGTCTGCAGCAGGTTCGAGGAAAAGTATGATCAGAGATGGCAGGCGATGATGCTAAGCAGCAAGATGAGGACAAGAAGCCAGGGTAGGAGGTCACACACCTTGGCCAGGGTGCTCCTCCAGCCCAGCCCCTCACTGCTGCTGCTCAGCACCAGGCAGAAGGCCACTGACAGATTACCCCTGCCCCCGCCTCTCGCAGACACATTGGGAAGGATGGCCACAGGCAAGGAGGCGGTGGCAGGAGCGCTCCTCCTCTCCCTGGCAGGGGCTTGTAAGCTGCAGAGTGGAGCAGGGGTGGGATCGTCTCCCACAGAGCTGAGGGACCCAGCGGGGGCCAGGGAACCACATGTTCTTTTGTGTCTGAAAGTGAAGCTGCGCCAGGCCTAACACTGACTTCTTCACCAGTGTAGACAGGTGGGCTGTACAAGGCAGGCATGCATGCCTGAAATCCAGAAAGGAGAATGGTGGAAAAGGGACTGCAGTGTGGCCATCCCCCGGGGGTGATGTCTCACTTTCTTCTCGCTCACTCTCTCTGTCTCTCTCTCTGGCGAGCGTGTGTGCTCTACAGCAAAAACTTAAAAAATAAAAAAAAAGAGGCAGTCACACGCCCTGGGCACTGGTTAGGTAAGGAAGTTGGCATGGAAGCATAACCTTTGAGACTACGTGCACCTCCCCTTCCAGGCTATGAATGGGGTTACAGAGGGGAGGTGAAGGGGAAAGTTAGCACTCCTGAATTTTAGAGCGGGCTCTGACACTAGTCAACTTGATCAAATAATGTCCCCTCTTTGACACTTAGTGACTTCGGCACAAGCCATGACAGCCAGTGAGGCCTGCTCTGACTGGCCGGGGGGATCGAAGCTGAAGACAGCACTGAAGGCATTCACAGGGGGCTCTGGGGCTGGGCAAGGGCCAGGCAGGGTTACTGGTGGGATCTGTCTGCGCCTTGGCCAAGCATTGCCATGGGCGGGGCCTAACGGCCTGCATCTCCTGAGCCCAGGAAGGCGGGAAGATAGAGGGACTCCTCCCTGGTCTGCTGAGGCCTGGGCCGCTATTTTTTTCCAAGTCTGTCTCAGAAGGCAAGTAAAACCGCTGCAGGTGAGGCGTCTGAAGAGCTACAGTCATTTCCAAAACACGACAATGATTTAAGAGCTTAAAACATAAACTCCCATTACCCTAAATGTACAAATTTCAATAAAAAAAAAAAGGCACATTGCTTATCTCTTCATTTACTCGCAGGGGCTAACTATGGATAATTCAATTTGTTATACACCATAAGCATGAAAATTAAACAAAGTTGGAATTTACCTTGAAAATATTCAGTTTACAACATCTTTTGAAGGCTAATTCTAAATTTAAATAAGCAACATACTATATTTTAGTATTTGGATGTAGGAAAAAGATAATAAACACTTTTCTATCTGGGCTTATTTAGAGCAAGAGAAAGCAGAACGTATTTTTTACTTAAAAAATATTTGGTATAAATAAGAAAATAAGTTGAAAACTATAAATCTCCCCTAAGGAGAATTAATATATGTTCAGCGTGAAAGGGATGACAACATCTGAATTTTGTGTTTTTAAAAAAATTGTTTATTTAATTTTATTAACTAATTATTATTATTATTATTATTTTAATTTGCTATAAGACATGTGTGCTTTCCAGAGACAGAGAAAAGGAAAATGAGAAAGCAAGCCACCGGCTCCTGGACTTGACCAGAGGTTGGCCATGTGGGAGTCCAGCACCTTAACCACCATGAGCAACCTGCTGGCCCTGAGTTCTGGATTTCTCACTTTCCCTCTCTCAGTCTCTGTCTCTCTGGTGAGTACATGCTCATTATGGCAAAAATCTCCTGGGTTGTAGGAAAAGTCATGATGCGTTTTTGCACAGAAAAATAGAAAATACATCATGACTTTCCTGACAACCCAATAAAAAAACAAAAGAAAAGAAGATGCAATGGAGTAACTGTTAGTTCTGATTTGGCTGGATTGTAGGATTGCCACAAGCTGACTGTGGTGACTTCTTGGCTTCACCTGCTCCCTCTCCTTTATATGAACCATCTCCCTCTGCTCAAAGGACACCCAGGCACTGCACACAGCCCAGGCCCATGTGCACCTCCATGCCTTTCCCGTGGCTGGTCTTTACAGCCAAGATGTCCCGCACACGTCCATCTTCTACCGAGCTGGCTCAAATGCTTCCCCTCCTCTGGAGTCTGCGAGGTCCTCTCCAGGGCCCAGTCCCTGCATGTCCATAAACATCTGTGTGCACATTTGCCACCAGGTGCTCACCCCCTCTGGGCGTAAATGTTTTGAAGGCAGGCTCTGGGTGGGCGCCACCTATGGCTCGGGGTAAGCCTCGCTTTGCTGCCTGAGGAACGGACAGAGGGCTGGTAGGGAAGAAGAGACCTGGTGGACAGGGGCTGTCAACAGGCCAGTGAGACAGTGAATCCAGGGTGGCTCTGAGGAGGGGGAGAGGTGGGAGGCACTCGCCTGGCCAGTCCTCCCACATACTGTCCTTTAGGAGAAGTTCCTGGGTCACAAAGGTGACATAAGGGAATTGGTCATAGTGAAATCTGATCATGTTGCTCTCTGCCTAAAAAAAGTCCCCGATGGCTTCCCAATGAAAGCCACTGCCACGGAAGATGCCACGAAGACCAGGCGGAGCCTTTGGAAGACAAGATATATCTATAAGAATGACTATAAGACAAGGTGGGAAGTGGAAGTACCTAAACTGGGGCCATCCAGAGAGAATTCAAGGAGGACGTGTCTATTAGATGGTCGGTAGCCAAGGGTGGGATTGGAGCATGTGGAGGAAGGTGGGAGGAAGGGCATTCCAGGCAGAGGAACAGAAGCGCAGCTAGGGAAGCAGACAAGCGCAGAGTACCAAGGACCAGCCCGTGTTCGGAGGTTTGGAAACAATGGGGGGGAAGGTATAACAGGATAAAGGCTTGAAAAGCGAGGTCACAGAGCTACTGGGCCTGAGCCTAGCCTGCGTTCAGTGTGCAGAGGGAAACTGCCGCATGCGTGTGAGCAGAGCAGTGCCCAGGACCAGGGGGTAGCTCTAGAAGACAACTTGGGTAGCAATGAGCTCCATTTGGATTGGGGGTGGGCAGCCCCAGGGCAGTGGTAGCTGGGGACAAGTGCCGAGGTCCAGGGGTGTCGGGGCCTGGACTGCAGAGATGCCAGCAGCAATGCCATGGATGAAGACCAGGAAGCGTGGCGGTTCTTCACCGCTGCCCCTCCCCTGACGGGAAGAAAATCAGGCTGGGAGTGACAGGACAGATCCAGAAATTAATCCAAGAGCCTCCGTTGTCAATGGTCAGATTTCATGTTTTGAGTCCAAAGACCTTTGTTACTTCTGTTTTTCTCTAGAAACAAAGGAGCAGACAAATAAAATTGCTTCCATCCTCTGCCTGGCTCCATCCTAACGAGTCTTTATCTTTCTGATACGGTTTCTTTGAGCCAGTTTGCCTCTGGGAAACAGTCTCCTCGGCTGACTTCACTGCGCCTTCATGTCCAGTTCAGCAGCCGTCACAGAGCCCTGGGCCCGACAGCCTCAGCCGAGATGAAGCAAGCTGTCTGTAAGGTCTGTCCAAACTGCAATTCTGCTGCCTCTGTCTT
>NW_006159586.1:3034057-3055906 GCF_000334495.1 Tupaia belangeri chinensis
AAGAGTGTCTGGGAGAAGTCCCAGTACACATTTCTTAGGGAAGACGTCTTCCTTAACCCCAACATTTTAATCGTGGATCGGCAGCCCTGAAAATGTCAACGGCTTAGGAAGAAGGAGAGACTTACTGTCACCAATGATTAACCTCTGGCCAGAGTCCAGGAAGCATACCCTCCCCTCTAGCTCAAGCTCATGACCTGCAATGTCCTGGTCAGTCCCCAGGCCTGGACTCTGGGACTTCAGAGCCTGCAAATGCAGTAGCTGGTGAACTCTTGGTCCTCCTGCCATAAATGTGAAGGAAACATCCCAAGATCTCAGAAAAACCAGCAAACCTTAGGATCCCAGACAGGCGTTAGAATGGATCAGACTCAGGGTGATGCACGCCAACAGCACAGCGCCCAGCACTGCTTCCCATGCAAAAAACTGTGGGGAACCAGCAGTTAGCGTAATGGCTATGTCGCTGGACTCCCACGTAATCGACTGCGGTTCGCATCCCGAACCCGGTGGCTTAAAACTCATGCCGGGCGCGTGTGCGTGCGTGCCCAAGATCCCGAGAGGAGAATGGAGGAGAAGGGATTGCGGCGTGACCATCCTTCCTGGGAGGTGATTTCTCGCTTTCTGTCTCTCTGTCTGTCTCTGTCTGTGTGGCGAGCGCACGTGCCCTATAGCAAAAACCTCTCAAAAAAACCAAAACTGTGTGGACAGTCATGCCATCTGCTATTTGTCCTCCTCCACCCTGCCCTTGAGGTATGTGGAAAGGAAATAGAGTGCTTGGGACGCAGTAGGCCATCGGCTCCAGCTTAGAAAAACCCACTCCCTTTCAGAAATGTGCACACTTCCAATCCCGTTCCAGGGTTTTTTCTCCCACCCCATTTCCTTACTTTGGGACATGAGGGATCAGAATGAAGGTGAGTGATAGGAAGGAAAGCCGCTTAGGCAATCCATCTTACCCCGAGGGCAGAAGGCAACAAAATTCCCAAGTACAAAGAACTTTCTGTTTCTGGAATATTCTATCATTCTCAGCATTTATTCACCTCTAATTTTCTCTTTCCTCTGTGGTAAAATCAAGATGAACTGGAAGACTACTAATTGGAACTTTCATGAAAGCACATCTGTTTTTTAGGACAGAGGAATGAATGAGAGAAAAAGAAAGTACAACAGAACTTCAAAAAGTTTGTGGAAAATAGAATTAATGTAAGAGTTTACTTTAGTGCAAAAATTTCTGAAATCCATGCATGGCCTTTTTTCATAATATGCATTTTCTCTGATCTTTTTGAAGGTCTGTGGTATTCAGCAAATTAAAAAAGAATAAGTCCTGTGGAACCCTCCAGTGAGATTATTACATACTCTGCCTCATTTCCCATACCTTACATAGCCCTTCCCATAGAAGGGAGACTCACCAGAGAAGGATGAATGACACACAGCAGGATCCTCAATAACCCACGAGGGGTAATAACATGTGTCTTATCCATGCCTAAAGAATTTCCCTCTCACTAAAGTATGAGAATCAGTAGTGTTAAAATGATATTAATACTACGCAGTGGTGTGGATGTAAGAGGCTGATTCCACATGGCTGATGGCATGATATAAGCCTGGACCCAATGGCTTGATAATCACTTAGGGCACTGGTGTGTGTGTGTGTGTGTCCAAAATCCCGAGAGGAGAGTGGAGGAGAAGGGACTGTGGCTTGGCCATCTCCCTGGGGGGTGATCTCACTTTTCCCCTCTCTCTCTGGAGAGTGCACATGCCCTGTAGCAAACCAAAAAAAAAAAAAAAGTTATATTTTTCAAATAAATAAATATGTAGGGATAACTGAAGCAATATGTAAATGAGAGACACTATGTCGCAGAGCTAAGATAATGAATGTGGTTTAGGACAGTCCCTGCCCAAGAGGAGCTCCTGAACGCGACAGCTGGACCGCGCCGCACACTGATGGTTCAAAGTGAGAAATGCTCTAGGGGTGGGACTATCAAGCAGTTTGCGGACCAGTGAACACTCGCTGGCCAGTGATCATTTCTGAACTCTGACAGGGGTAAGCTTTGGTAGGGAAGCAGCACTTTAGATACTGAGAAAAAATATAAAAAGAGATATCCATGCAAAAATATCATCTTTAAAAGAGAGACAATAGAACTGGTTATTCCCAAAAGGACTAGGATTTTTATTTTTTACTTTTTAATTATTTATCTTTTTGTGAGAGGTTTTTGCTATAGGGCATGTACGTTTGCCAGAAAGACAGAGAGAGACAGAGAGACAGAGAGACAGAAAGTGAGAAATCACCCCTCAATGGGGCTGGCCACGCCGCAATCCCTTCTCCTCTATTCTCCTCTCGGGATCTTGGGCACGCACGCACACGTGCTTGGTGTGAGTTTAAGCCACCGGGTCCGGGACGCTAACCACAGTCGACTACATGGGAGTCTAGCAACATAGCCATTATGCCAACTGCTGGTCCCCATTTCTTACTTTCTATGAGCTGACAGTTTGTAATTTATAAGCTGATACAGAACCTTAACTAACCATATATATTATACAAAATCTAATCAGAACAACTGTTATGTCTAGAAAAGTAGTATTTTTAGGTAGATTCCAGGATAGAAATATAAATTCTGATTTCAAAATGGAATGTTTTCTAAACCTACTCATTGATCAATAAAAGTAAACTGAGATTTGAATTATTTTAAACTACCTTTATAAAGACTTAAATTTTTTTTTTTTAAAAAAAGATTTTTGCCATAGGGCATGTGTACTTGCTGGAGAGAGACAGATAGAAAGTAAAAAAATCATCCCCCGGAGGGATGACCATGTTGTAATCCCGTCTTCTCCACCTCCCCTTGGGATTTTGGGCATGCAGGCACATGTATCTATCTGGTGTGATTTTCAAGCCACAAGGTCGAACTGCAGAATTGACTATGTGGGATCCAGCCACCTTATACCTTCATGCCACCTGCTGGCACTTAAAAATATTAAAAAAAAAATTGCTAGAGGGCACATGTGCTTGCCAGAGAGAGAGAGAAAACTCCCTGATGGGGCGTGGTCATGCCAGTCTCTTTTCCTCCATTTTTTCCCATCCTGTCAGGATTTTGGGCACATGTACACACACACCTGGTGCGTTTTTCTAAGCCACCAGGGTGGGACTGGAACCACATTTGGCTATGTGGGATACAGCCCCCCATACGTGGCACTAAACCACTGCAGCCCATTACAGGGCCGGCCCTAAATCACCCCTTTACTCTGCCCTCCCCAAAAGTCATTTATCGTTTACCAGAAAAATGCCTTTAAAATAAAAATACAAACATCTAGAGCTAACATAATTCTGGAAATAAATCTATTTCCGTGAAGCTCTCCATAGCAAGCTCTCGTGATTTCATACTTCCTAAAGAAATCATGTAATCATTAGAAAGTTCACATTCACATTCTGACATCCACTCTGAATTTTCAGCTATGATCTATTTGATTAAATCCTACTTGAACGTTAAAATAACACAAAACTAGCTAGATTGATGCAAGGGAATTTTTAGCTTTTGCACTTACATGTAGAGAGGCTAACATGTATTTGAAAGCTTCAACAAAACTGTATTAAGTTCTATTAATAAATCTGGTATATCATGTTCCAAATACATAAATTTTTCTCTTTCAGACTTCTAAATCTGTAACTGAAACAAATTTAGATTTAATTTTTTCCATGTTCAAAATTGTAGTTTTTTCCCTTCACTTTCCAATATTGTTTTGCGATTCAACCTCTTTGCTGCTTATCATATACCTACTGGGTTGTTGGGAAAATCACGATGCATTTTTGCATAGGAAAACATAGAAAAATGTGTCACGACTTTCCCCACAACCTAACAGTATTAACTTATAATCATCTTATATCTAAATATTGCCTCTATAAAACACAGATATCAGGGCTAGCAGGGGGTGCAGTAGCTAAGGCAGCTGGATTCCTACATGGCCTCTGTGGCTTGGAAGTCATGCTGGGTGTGTGTGCATGCATGCCCAAAATCCCAAGAAGAGAATGGAGGAAAAGGGACTGTGGCGTGGCCATCCCCCCTGGGGTGGGGCAGGAAGGATTTTTCACTTTCCTTCTCTCTCTTTCCTGCTTTGTCTCTCTCTGGTGAGTGCATATGCCCTATAGTGAGAGAAAGAGAGAAAGCAGAGAGAGAAAGAGAGAGAAAGAGAAAGAGAAAGAAAGGAAAGGAAGGAAAGGAAGGAAGGACAAGAAATAAAGGAGAAAGAAACAAAAAGGCAGGGGAAACAAAAGAAAGAGAAAAAAGGAAGGAAGGAGAGGGAACTCTAGAGAATATTGTTTTAAAATCACTAATTACTCAAACATAGCTTTTGTTAGGCTGGGTTGCTGGAGGTGATAAGTATAAGACAAATCAAAACAATACATGAAGTGGGCACCCTAATACCTGGTTGCTTTGTTAGAACTTAAAAAATCACACGTAGTTCCCATAGGATGACAATACAGGTGAAAATTTAATTTAAACAAGAAAGTGACTTCTCCTATTTCCTCTGCAGGAGTGATTATATTCCAAACCGTCTTTTTCATTCTACTGAGAGAGGTACACTTGTGAGATTCAGAATGATGGTGAATGCTAGCTCGCGGGACAACAGCGGCATGGCACTGATGTGTCTTTTCATAAATGCACACTCTGAAGCATTTTAAAAGAACACCAGAATCAGGGAAAAAATTTCAGTAATACTAAGCTTTTGGTCTTTATATACTGAGAATGTAACGTACTGTGAGGAAACGGGCAAAACAGAAGACGCACACAATTATTATGGGAAGGAGAGCCCTTTGGCGTCAGTCTGGGTCAGCTTTGCTTTACAACATACGAGGCAAGAACTGACCTATCTGGATGGGACAATGTGGGAGTTATTAGGTGACTTGGTCATGAGAAAGCTATTAATGTGCTCATGAAAAATGGTGAAGAAACTGTACATTATTATAAATCAAATCATATTTGAAAGTTAATATTTAAAAGAATCCTGCTATGATTCCTTCTAAAGTAAAAGAACAAGCAAACTAACCAGCTAAATAAAATTACTCATCAGTTTATCTGTTTTAAAGTTTGCACTGGCATTGTAAACCCTCTTTGAGGTTAGGTCATCTACTTGCTGTTCTGAAAGATGGACTTTACATTTCTCAAGATCATGTCACCTCTATGTTGCCTGTCACCCCAATTATTACAGACTCATAACCTCTATCGACATGTAACCTTTTCTGATGTCTTTTCAGGAGTAGCATGGAAAATTCTTGGAAGACACTGAAAAGTAAGATTCACGTGTTGTTTTCTGTCCCGTTCCTCACAAAACGGGACAAATGGCCCTCCATTTTCATTGCTGTGAATGCACTAACTTGTAACAGTTCTTTTAAAGTTGTAGCTTCTAATCTGCTATTACAGACTTGGAACCAGATGGCTAAGCTTGTTAAAACTGTAATGGGGGGCCAGATGGTGGCAAAGGGTCAAGTGTAATACTCCATGAGGCTGATGCATGAGGAAGTTCTGGGTTCACGTCCAGAGACCTCCCTGAGTATACTGGCATGCATCCAGGACAGGTTAAGGCTGATCAAAACCCTGCTGGGATGATGGCTCTTTCTCTTTCTGTCTCTCTTACTGATGGAGGGAAGAAATTTATTAAAAAACTAGAATCAAACAAGGATTATCAGCTGTGAGTAAAGGACTAATAGCCTTATCCTATAATATTTAATGTTTAAGTTAGCTTTTGTCAGAGGGCACATGCACTTGCCAGTGAAAGACAGACAGACAGACAGACAGACAGACAGGAAAAGCATCTCTCAATGGGGCATGGCCATGCTGCAAGTCCTTCTCCATTTCTCCGAACTGTCTGGATCTGGGGCACACTTGAACACACATTTGGTGTGCTTTTCAAGCCACCGGGGCTGGGATTTGAATGGCATGGTCACCATGTGGGACCTGGTTTCCTGGACCACTAGGCCATGGGGCCAACCCAACCTTCTGTTAATAAAGTGTGTGTGTGTATTTAATTATTTTATTTTTTTTACAAAAATGATTGCTATAGGGCACATGTGCTCACCAGAGAGACAGATAGAGACACAGAAAGTGAGAAACCACCCCCCCCCACCTCCATGGGTGATGGCCACGTCGTAATGTCTTCTCCTCCATTCTCCTCTTGGGATCTTGGGCATGGGAGTTTCAAGCCTTCAAGTCTGGGACTTGAACCATGGTCAGCCATGTGGGAGTCCAGCAATGTAACAATTATGCCATCTGCTGGCCCCCTTTCTATTAATAAAGTATATTTAAAAAAAACCTCGAAGCTATTAATTTTGATTATTCAGAATCTATAACCCTTACTTCTAGAAAAGTAAGGTTGATAGGTAAGTGAGAACCTAATGTTGGTTTACGATTACTGAGGGCTTGCTTTGTGCTGGAGACTTTACGTGCATTGTTTCTCTCTCTTTCTCTTTTTCAGATTTTTGCCATAGGGTACATGTGCTTGCTGAAAAGAGACAGAGAGAGGGGAAGTGAGAAATCACACACCCTAGGGGGATGCCCACACCACAATCCCTTCTCCATTCTTTTCCTGGAATTTTTGGACATGCATGCACATGTGCCTAGCATGATTTTCAAGCCACCAGTTCTGGGACTTGAACTGCAGTTGGGCATTTGGGAGTCCAACGACCTAGCAACGATGCCCCCTGCCACTCCCAGCATTGTCTCTTTTTAATCTCCCCAACTCTCCCAGGAGGTAAGCAAGGTTATGAGATAGACTGCTTGGGGTAAGAAGTCGATGTATGTGAAGGTAAAATAATTTGACCCAGACTACACAACGGAGGTAGCCATGCTTTATTCTGAAGCCCTATACCAGTTTCCTGCCTACCTCTCCACATTATGTTCCAGGGCATTGGTTTATGGGCTGGGTTCTGTCTACAGCCATTTGTTCTGTCATAGTCAAGGAAATCAAAGGATCTCAAGGTCCTCAGAGTTTGAGCAATTTCCTTCCTCTGCCATCCAATCTCCCTGTACATATGAACCCTTTAATTTGTTTAGGGTTCCTCATATGTGAAAAGGAAGAGAGGAGAGAAGCTGTTTCTTTGAGTGCCACTTTAGAAACTGTGCCCTCCTTGGGACCAGAAGTTGGCGTAATGGCTATGTCACTGGACTCTCATGTAGTCGACTGTGGTTCAAGTCCCAGACCTGGTGATTTAAACTCATACCAGGCGTGTGTGCATGCGTGCCCAAGATCCCAAGAGGAGAATGGAGGAGAAATGACTGCAGCATGGCTATCCCCCTGGGGGGTGATTTTTCGCTTTCTGTCTCTGGCGAGCGCATGCGCCCTATAGCAAAAATCTCTCCCCCCACCCCCAAAACAACTGTGTCCTCCTTGAGACCGGCAGATGGCATAATGGTTACATTGCTGGACTCCTACATAGTTGACCACAGTTCGAGTCCTGAATCAGGTGGCTTAAAACTCACGCCAGGCACGTGTGCGTGTGTGCCCAAAATCCCAAGAGGAGAATGGAAGAGAAGGGATTGTGGTATGGCCATCCCCGCTGGGGGGGTGATTTCTAACTTTCTGTCTCTCTGTCTCTCCGTTGAGCATATGCACCCTATAGCAAAAATCTCTCAAAAAGAAAGAATAAAAGAAACTGTGCCTTCCTAAACAGCAAGGCTCTGAAAGGAACGACCACTGGCACGGCGCTGCGTGGGCAGGCACTGCTCTGTTGGCACTAACTGAACAAATACAGGAAAGGCAAGAAAATCTATACTGCAAACAGCAGTCGTGTAAAAAGAGGAACATTAGCCACTGGATGTTAGAGATATTTATTCAAGGATTCTGAGGCCTAAGGATGTTGGAACACCCTCAACAAATGTAATGATCAAGAGCCCACATGGCTCCGTGTACCTTGCTGTGTCTTGATGGGAAGAGCCCTCAGTACTGGATTTAATGCTTTCTCTTCAATAGGGACTGTGAACAATGAGAAGCCACATGGCAGAATGTGCAGAGCACGTACAAAGGACGAACGTGTTCCTGGCTTTTCATTTTTAGGCCCTGCAGGTTAGGGCTGGGGTACAGATCACCAAAGATGAAGGCAAATCTTTTATACCGCCTACCTGCCATTATTTTCCACACATGCATCAAAAGGAAAAATGCTGAACGAGTTTGATTAAGACTGGTATTTACTTTAATGGCAGAGACCCTTAGCAACGAGAAAAAGAACCAAACAACTCAATTTGAATACTTTCATTGGTGAAATTCCTCTAATGCACATCTTAAATGAAAGATTGTGCTTTCATTTCTAAAAGTATGGTCTTTTGCCATAAACATATTAAAATGGAATGGAGAAAAATAAGATTACTACCCTTGACAAAAAGTACCCACTCACTTCAGTCTGTGTAACGTCCTGGGATACAATTGAAGCCATGGACACAATGCTCTAAATGCAATTGAAGTTCACAAAACCTTATCTCCCAGTGACGAACAGAGAGAATGAGTCATTCATTTACCCTTTTATGAAACCACTATGTCTCTTTGGGGTTCAGATTATGAACAAAGCCACCAGCCAGCATAGGCTAAGGGTTGGCTTTGTGACTACGACACATTTTGAGCAAATAGAAGCCACATTAGTAAAGGGTAACAGGGTTCACTCAGAGTAATTCTCTCCGTAGTTGGCCTCAAATAATCAGGGCTGAGTTGAATGAGAGAATCTGCAAGGCAGGTGGGATGGGGTAGGAGACGGCCTAATGAATTCATTCCTAAATATTATCACAAATGTACATTAACTATGCTATGCTAATGACCGGGGCAGAGAAGACAATAACCTAAGACTACAAAGGGTCGCATTTACAGCGTCTTCTCCAAGGGGCGATTGCAAATTAAACAAGGCTGTTTCTAGCTGCTACTGCTATCAATTTCCCAGCAACCACCCCACGGCCGTAATAACTGCCACATGCATGCCGTGCATTACCCCGGGCCTGCTAATTCTGAACACAGGAGGTAGGAGCTATGGACTGTACTTTGCTAACCAGCCTTTAACCGAATGCCCTGCTAGTCAGATTTTGTTTTACAAAATGAAATGATTCAGTACGTCAGAAAATTTTAGATAATTTCGTTTAGTTCCGTTCGTTAAACATATGAACTAGATTATATACTTTGTAATAATTTAACCTTCACTTGCCCAAACATCTTCTGAACCACACAGCTGCATGCTTCTCTTTATTTTTGTTCCTTCTAGTTCCGCAAAGTTTAAACAGTGATCTCTGGTCTAACCCTACAAGGTTAGACTGCCGATAAGGTGATTCACGTCGCTTTTCAAGGTTTTCGTTTTTAGAAGTGGGAAAATCAGTCCTGTGAAACCGACACTTTAGTTTGGAAGCGCTTCATCTTCTTTCATGACAACGTGAAAATAATTCCGTTCCAAAGAGCTCATCCGCTATCTGTGAGTGTAGCCCCAGACTCACTCTGCAGCCTGCTCCCCACTCTGACTCCTTCCCGGGCTGGGAGGGCGGTTTCCTCACATTGATGAGGGTTCTCACGGACAAAGTTACAAAGTGCTGAACAACCATCAAGAGTTAATGCTTCTCCTGAACTTTGGAAGAAACCAGATTTCATCAGTGAGGTTTGGCAAAGTGAGAAACCCTGTAACCAATTTCATTTCCTGATAAATGAACGGTCCACAGGGGAAAGTCGGCCAGTGAGATTCGGAACTGTTGAGTGCTCAGTCTTCACGGAACGGCTCCTTGAAGGAGCCAGCCTGTCTTTGCTTATCGCTGCTTAGCCAGACAGCCCCACGCAAACAGGAGCGCTGCCAGACTCCATTTGCAGGCCTCTCCGAAGCCCAAGCGATAGGCGTCGCAAACATGCGGGTCCCTTTAAGAAGTGACATTGCTATCGTGTGTCTCCTTCCAATATGCTAGGCTTTTTAACCGGAAGGGCTGGACACATAGGCCTCTTAAAGTTCTTTCAGAAGAGCAAGTTTAAGGGTCTGTATCACTGAAACCTATCTCCCCCTCTAACCAAAACCAAAATGTCTTCGACGTCCAGTCTGGATTTGGAGCTGGGGAAAAGCAACAAATACTTGGATAAATAAGAGTAACATAGAGAAAGTCAAGTCTCAGGGGAGTTATAAAGAATAGAAAGTACCTAAAAGTACTGAAACGAGTTTATCTGGAATGTGAGTAGCCTCATTAATCACAAGATCATCGGCATTTTAAGTTTAAAACTATAAAGCAATTCTTAAACATACAGCCAACATGTTGTATTTATCCTTAAAAGAAATTTCAAGTCTTAATGAATCCTTTTCTCATTAAATCAGTATTGGTCAAAGCATATACTGAAAAATATGTTTACCAAATTGAAGCAAATTTGTGTCAAAGTTTCACTTGACAGATTTGGATTTAAAATATCTACTCAGGGCCTGCTTAGAAAACACAAGCAATTACTCCTCATAAAGTAGCCAAATGAGCCCTTGAAGGCAGGAAAAGAGAAAAGTCTGAAACAGTGGCTTCAGGCTCTTATTATAAAAATAAAAATAATAGTAATAACATTAATAAAAACAACTCTGAAACGAGCATGCTTGCAGACGCTGGCGGGCCTGGATGGGTGGTGAGGAAGCCTGGTGCCCATCAGCCTCACCCCAAACACACCCGCGGTGATAATGAGGAAATGCTGCAGGCCCCAGAGAGTGGACCCAAGTTTAACCCGCCAGCAGTGATGATGACCGATGTATAGGACATGGAAAGGGAAATCTAATGAGCCCCTAAGCTTCCTGTTCAGTCATTCGATTCATTTTCTCTTCCTCCATGGTTTGGGGACCATAAGACACACGTGACTTCACATTTAGGTTCTGGGTGACACCAGTTGAATTGTCTTCAGTCTGCTGGAGGAGGGGGAGAAGTCTGTGTTCACTTGTAGAAAGTCAGTGCCAGATTTGCTTTATTAAGGCCGAATAATTACTAACGAAAAAAGAGAGAGGGGAAATGAGTGTCCTAGGTTTATTTTTTTTACAATTTTTTTTTTTGGAGAGGTTTTCACTACAGGGTGTCTGCACTTGCTAGAAAGACAGAGACAGAAAGGGAGAAATCACCCCCCAGGGGGGATGGCCACGCCGCAATCCCTTCTCCTCCATTCTCCTCTCAGGATCTTGGGCACACACGCACACGCGCCCGGCATGAGTTTAAGCCACTGGGTCCGGGACTCGAATCGCAGTCGACTACATGGGAGTCCAGTGACATAGCCATTGAGCCAACTGCTGGTCCCTCTTTTTAAAAACTCTTATTTATTTATTTTAATGTGACCAGAGAGAGAGAGAGTGAGGGGTGGGGGATGGGGGATAGGGAAAGTGAGCAAGCAAGCCGCGAGGTCCAGGACTTGAACAATGGTCAGCCATGTGGGAGTCCAGTGCCCTTAACCACCATGCCACCTGCTGGCCCCCGTAGGTTATCTTAAAACATTTTTAGCTGTGATTCTGATCAGACATATGAATCGAAAAAGATGATCACCTTTTGGTCTCTATAGCTTCAAAATAAAAAACAAAAATAAATTCCTAAATATTGTGCTTATGAATCACTTCAAATTCTAGTTATCTACACATATAATAAATTGTGCATGGTACTTTTTAATTCTGAGAATAAGCAAAACTGAAAAAAATCAGAAGGTGTAATTTAAAAGCAGGCTCGTTACCTGTGGCTGGGAGAATTCATAGGTATGAAAACTCGAGTGATTTAAAGGATAATCCTCAGTGCTTTGTCAAACAAGGCTACAGATGACTACTAAATTTAATGGCCAGAAGCAAATCTGAAACCTCTAATGAATCTCAAGAACCGTTTCTTGTAAATATTCTGCAAGCACATGAGTTTCTTATACAATACATTCCAAGAGAGCTAAAGTGTTTTTCTGCTTTATTTTGAACGTGGTTGCTTTCAGATGGCGTCAAATTCAGAAGCCAGACTGGGGTGGGAGTTGGGAGAGAGGAGTGGAGGGCTTAGAACAATCATGCTGAGATTGCTAAGGGAAGGCCTGCCTCACTGAACCCACGGAGTCCCGGAGTTCGGAGAAGGAAGGCTGTTGATAAGTGATGGGGGAGACAGGATTCCCCTCAGATCCTCGTCAACCAAAAATCCAGGGCAGGGTCCTTGCTTCAGCTTTGGCCTGCTAGCAGGAGGACAGAGAGCAGAGGTTTCCCAGCTAGAGAGGGTATAGTGCGTGAGTACTCCCGAATCTAGGGTTCAGACACAGGAATATGGGCCACGGAGGAGGAGGAGGAGGAGGAGGAGGAGGAGGAGGAGGAGGAGGAGGAGCAGCAGGAGCAGCAGCAGCAGCAGCGGAGCGCCGGCAGCCGCTGCTGCGGCCAGGGAGGTCCCCTCTTTCCACAGGCTCTCGCTTTCTCCCAGGGTCTTGCCTATCACTTTGAGTCACGACGGAGGACGCTGGCCCATCTGAGGGCCAAGGGTGTGGCTCCTGGGGAGGAGGTTGTGCTGGTGTGGCCAGGGTAGCTCAAGCCTGAATGCTGAAGGCTTTCGTTGCCTGCAGGCCAAGGTGGATAACTTCACTCCCACATCCATTATCCCTTACACCGCCCTTCAGATTTTCATCCAAGGATTGAGGTCCCTCAGAAAAGCTGAATTAAAGTGAGCAAACAGGTCCACATGGCGCTGAAGGAACGGAGCTATGGAGAGATGTCATGAAGGACCAACAGGGTCAAGGGGAAAACACTAATTCCTGGATTCTTACTTGGCAAACTGGCCATGCGTCTGAGCAAGCTATAGATAGCAAGTTTCATTCACATTTTGAAAGTGGGGGTAGTGGGTAAATGATATAAAATGTCAGAATTTTTCTAACACTGAGAATTCTAAACATTTACTACTGTGGGTCTTGGAAACAAGGAACTGCAGTTTGAATTTTGAGGTGGGGAAGCGGACAGGATCAAAAGATTGTTTACTCCGTTTTGTAGAAAAAAAAATGAAGTGCTTTTTCCAGTGGGAGACAGAGTTATTATTTTCTGCTGGGAAACATTTCAGCTAGTTTACAGTAAAGATCTGATTTAACTCGAGGAGAGTTTAAACCTCACACACTTAAAGGCTTGCTAACACACATTTTCCCATGTTGAGGCTGGGGCAGTGTTTACCCTCCGTTTAGATGGGGCAATGCCATTAATGTGTTAGCAGGGACACCCTCTTCCTGTGGAAGCAGTATATTACCATTCAAAAATGTAATGAATTTTGAAGTGAATTTCAAGAAGGCAAAGCAAAACAGACAACCCAACCCACCTGTAAAACTGTATTACTCAAAGTAGGAAAATGTTTTCATTTTGGGGACTAACCTTTCTGTGTGTCTTTTGTGCATGTGTGCGGGTGTGTGCGTGTGTGTGTGTGTGCGTATGAACATAGTTACAATCATATGAAAAATATTATGAGGCTTTTTAACTTGGGTCTGGAAGACACATTTAAAAAACGTCCATGCCTTTCTACTTCTAGATGACACAATAAATTATTTCCTACTTTTGATTTACTCTTCATGCTGCAACGATTGTGCCAAAAGTAAACTGCTGAAATGTGTTTTGGTGAAACGTACTACTGTAATCGTTCAAGCGACTCATGACGCAGTGTAACAGCCAGCAATGTGTGGTTTAGGTTTTGAGATTAGAGGCCACACAAAATGATGCTTTTGGAGACATTTTACTTTTTACATAAAGAATCATATGAAAATATTGTAATAGTAGAAAATGCAGAATGTTCACATCTGGAGACACTTGGGAAGAGGTGATTTGTACATGCTGCTTTAAAACAATCCTTGAGGGGCCAGCAGATGGCGTGGTAGTTAAGGCACTGGATTCTTACCTGGCCAACCACAGTTTAAGTCCCGGACCCTGAGGCTTGAAAATCACACGGGGTGAGTGTGTGTATGTGTGTGCCCATAATCCCAAGAGGAGAGTGGACTAGGGATTACGGTGTGGCTATGCTCTCTGGGGGTTGATTTCTCACTTTCTTTTTCTGTCTGGCAAGTGCACGTGCCCTATGGAAAAATCCTAAAAAACAAAACAAAACACTCTTGAAGGTACTGCAAAGATATGGTATCCGTTACTACCAGCTTTCTCCCGGGAGTGTCACAGAGAGGCTATGGATGCCACAGCACACCTGCTGCTAGCAGCCCTGATTATTCTGTGACAGATAATACGCTTGGATGGAAACACCTTTCTCTCTCATTTTAAAGTATACTATAGGGCTTGCCAGAGAGAGACGGGGGGTGGGTGGAGGGGATGAGAAATCATCCCCCACGGGTGACTGGCCACAGTGGGGGTATGGTCACACTGCAATCCCTGCTTCTCAGGATTTTAGGCATGCACACATATGTGCCCAGTGTTTTTCCAGCTGCCAGGTCCTGGCCTCGAACCATGCAGTTGGCCCTGTAGGATTCAACTGCCTTAATGTCCATGCCACTTGCTAGCCTGGAAAGTCTTATTCCAGGTAAAGTGGCTCAGTTTTGGAGGATGGGTATTATAGAGCTTTTATTCTCTGTAACAGGAATTATTACGTTGGAAAAGTCAGGACGTATTTTTCTGTTTTTCTCCATGCAGAAATGTGTCCTGACTTTTCTGACAACTGACTAGTTCCAGGCTGTCTGAGAAAGGGTGTGGAGAAATGTGCTCTTCAGTTCCCCTCAGAAGCTCAGCTTGCATGGCTTCTTGCTCTAAAATTTGAACTCTTTCAATGTTTTGACCATAAATTATTTTCTCAAGTGGTGAAACACATGGTCCCCTGCTCAGCATGAAAGCATCACAGAAAAGCCTTCCCCCCTTTTCCTTTTGGCAATGATTTTCTGGTCTCCAATTCCATTTTGAATTGCACTCTGGCATTTGTTGGGTGGACACGACCAAGCTGATTGTTTCCCTCTTTTTTTTCTTTTCTTTTCTTTTTTTTTTTTGAGACAGTCATCCAACAAAATTCATTTTTTAAAGTTTTTTGGCCATAGGGTACATGCACTTTCTGGGGAGAGAGAGAGAGAGAGAGAGAGAGAAAGTGAGAACTCACCCCCTAAGGGGGATGGCCATGTCACAATCCTTCCTCCATTTTCCTCCTGAGATTTTGGGCATGCACACACACACATACCTGGCATGATTTTCAAGCCACCAGGTCTGGGACTTGAACCACTGTTGGCCATGTGGGAGTCCAATGTCCCAACCACTATGCACCTACTGGCCTCAAAATTCACTAATTTTATTTATTTTAAAGAATTATTTAATTTAATCTTATTCATTATTATTTTTAAAATTTTGACCAGAGAGAGAGAGAAAGGGAGAAAGCTAGTTGCCAGGTCCAGGACTCGAACTGCAACTGCCCATGTGGGAGCCCAGCACCTTAACCACTATGCCACCTGTTGGCCCCAAATTCACTAATTTTTTTTTTTTTTAGAGGTTTTTGCTATATGGCGCAAGTGCTCGCCAGACAGAGAGAGACAGACAGACGAAAGTGAGAAATCACCCCCCGGGGGATGGTCATGCCGCAGTCCCTTTTCCTCCATTCTCCTCTCAGGATCTTGGGCACACACACACGCGCACCTGGTGCAAATTCACTAATTTTGAAAGTTCAATTTGATTGGTTTTGTTATTTGTGTATAAACATGTGACCACAGACACGATGAGATGTACAATACAAAATGTACATTTGATGCAAATGTGTATTCTCCCGTGGTTAGATGAAATGTTCTAAGAACATTCTATCAATCAAGTCAATGTGGTTGAAAGCATTTTTCAGACCTCCTCTCTTTTAGTTATTATTTGTTCTTTTTGTTGGTTTATTTTTCTACCAATTGCTGAGAGAAGAATGTTAAAATCTCCCACAAAGATAATGGGATTGTCTGTTTCTCACTTTAATTCTGTCAGGTTTTCGTTTCATGATTTTGAAGAGCTTTGTTATCGGTACATAAGCATTTGCAGTTACGTCCTTTTTTGGGGGGAGAGGGAGATTTTTGCTATAAGGCGCGTATACACACTGGAGAGCCACAGAGAGACAGAAAGTGAGAAATCACCCCCTAGGGGGTGGCTACACTGCAATCCCTTCTCCTCCAGTCTTCTCTTGGGATTTTGAGCACACATGCACATGCGCCCAGCATGTTTGAAGCCATAGGGTCCAGAACTCCATATGTAGACTAAATGGGAGTCTGGTGACGTAACATTAAACCATCTGCTGGTCCCTAGATAAGTCTTCTTATTGAATTGTCAACTTGGTCATTATGAACTATCCTCCTTCATTTTAGGTGTTATTTTAAAATCCGTATTATCTGATATTAATATAGTTACTTCAACCCTATGCTTTTTATTTGGATAACTCTTTTTCCATCCGTTTGCTTTCAACCTGTTTTTATATTCAAAGACCATGCTTCGCAGACAGCATCTAGTTAAGTCTCATTTTATCTCTTACATTATCAACATCTTTTGATATTTATTGCTTTTTAAAAATAATTATTTTATTTAACTTTATTGATTTATTTTAATTTGACCAGAGAGGGACAGAGAGAGAGAGAGAGAGAGAGAGAGAGAGAGAGAGAGAGAGAGAACTAGAAAGCAAGTAGCCAGGTCTGGGACTTGAACCGTGGTTGGCCATGTGGGAGTCCAGAGCACCAGTCCACCACACTACCTGCTGGCTCCAGATATTTATTGCTTTCTGATGAGTGTTTGGTACATAACATGTTTAAAACACTTATTTAATTAATTTTATTTTTCATTATTATTTTTTAATCTGTTCCAGGTCACATACACGCACCAGAAAGAGAAGGAGAGTGAGAAAGTAAGCTGCCAGGTCTGGGACATGAAACCATAGTTGGCTGTGTGGGAGACCAGTGCCTTAACCACCACGCCACCTGCTGACCCCGGTACATCAACATTTAAGGTAATTACGATATGGTTAACTTTGGTTTTGCCATCACTTTTTGTTTTCTGCTTGAATACACTGGTTTGTTCCTTAATTCTCCTTTTCCTATCTCTGAAGGGGAAGTCGACTACAATCTACATCCTTAACTTGTCACAGCCAACTTACTGCTAATATACTATTTCACATAAAATATATAAGTCTTATAATCGTACAGGACCGTATCCTTCTTCTTCTGTCCTTCATACTATAGTTGCTATAAGTAACACATCTACATCCATTATAAACCCTGAAAGGCAATTGTTAACTTCAGTTTTATAAAGTTATATAGTTTATTAAAAATTAAGAGGAGGGATAGAGAAAATAAGAATATTAACATTTTGCATTTACCTAGTATTTATTATGATAAAAATGTTTCATTCTTCTCTGAAAATCTGATTTTCCATTTGGTATCACTGCTGTTCAGCCTGAAGGACCTCCTTTAGCTATTTTTTTCTTTAAAGAATTATTTTTATTTATTATTATTTTAATTTGACCCAAGAGAGACAGAGAGAGAGAAGGAAAGTGAGAAAGCAAGGCTCTAGGTCCAGGATTTGAACCGTGGTCACCCATGTGGGAATCCAGCACCCTAACCATCACGCCACCCATCTAATTTATTTTTAATAAACATGTGTTTATTTATTTATTTATCAATTGAATATGTTGTGATTTTTAAGTCACCGGATTCAAGACTAGAACCACAGTCAGCCATGTGGGAATCCAGGGCCCCAATCACCATGCCATCTGCTGCCTCCCTGTAGCTAATTTTTTTAGAGTGCAAGTGTGCTGTCACCAAATTCTCGTAGTTTTCTTGTACTCGATAATGGCTTTGCTTTCACTCTTGAATGATCTTTTCACTGGAACCAGAATTCTCAGTAGGTAACTGTTTTTCCCTTAGCACTTTAGAGATTGTGTTCCATTCTTTTAGAGACTATGGTTTCTAGTGAGAACTGAGCTGCTCTTGTCACACAGGAACTAAGCACTGTGTTGTACTATGTGGTTTTTCTCTTGGTCTTTATAATGGCTTTCAAAAATCTTGATGCTAATGTGTCTTGACATGAGATACTTTGTGTTTATTCTGCTTGGTGTTCACATCTTGGATCTACAAATTTCTGACTTTTTTCCATTTGGTTCATTTTTACTGCTTCTACTTCTTGGCTGAGACATCTCGTTTCTTTGTGGAAATTTTCATGCACTGAAAACATGTTTCATGTGATGAAAAAATTGGGAAGAGTTATAGTGCAGAGTTTATAGTCAAAATCCTTGTCTGCCTGTTCTAACATCTGGTTCATCTCGGGGTGGAACTCAATTGATTTTCTTTCATGTAGAGAACATGTTCTATTTTCTTGATTCTTCAAATGTCAGGAAATTTTGGATTGTATCCTGAATAATATTATGTAGACATTTTTGCTTGGACTTAAACGGCAAACTGTATTTTGAGCAGCAGCAGCTCCAATCTCTGTTGAAATCTGCTCTGAGCCCAGCTGCTTAAAGTCTATTCTGCAGATCTGTGGTTCAACGTTCATTCAAAATGTGGGTAGACAGAGTTTAAGGATCTCCCTTCTCTGACTTTTCTTCTGGGATTCTCCACTGCTTTTGGAGTTAGTATGTCCTCAGTTTTTCTCTTCTGGCTCTCCAGGCCAGAAGGGTTGCAACTTTTCTACATGCACCCCACTCTGCTGTGTGGGCCATGGACCGCAGTTAGCCCAGACTAAACGCCTCAGAGACAGGAAGGCAGTTTGCTCTCTCCCTCCTCTAAGAGTAGGATACATTCATCCTCTCCACCAGTGTTTTCTGAAAGCTGATTACTCATCCGTATCAGAGCTCCAGCTCTCCAGCTCTGGTCCTCGTTCTGATGTCTAGTCTTTGGCTGGGCTGCTTTGAGTCTTACATACGGTTTCAGGGATCAGACAAATACATGGACAGTTTGGGGAGTCCCCTTCTGACTCTCTTCCCTTCTGGGACTCCTTTATTCTCTTGAGCATTCACATTTTCCTAGGCCAGAAATACTTAGAATTTTTCTGTGAGCCCCCTATCATGATGCTGTGAAGTACACGGACTGTACTTAGCCCTACCCAGAATAAAACCCATGGAAATGGAAATTTATTTATATAGTTCCTATTTCCCCCTCTGCTAAATGAACATGAACTCATAGAGTCTGCTTCTACTCATTCTCCAATAGCTTTCGATTATTATGTTTTATATTATTTGTACAGTTATTATTTATAGTTTTTATTATTAATTATACAGTTATTACTTATAGTATAAGTATTTATAGTTATTTTTATTTTTTTAATTTATAGTTATTTTCTATAGAAAATATCATTTGCTAGGGTCTTAGACCTAGAAGTAGTATCTTAGTTCTCAAGTTGATTTTCAACCATGCTGCATTAATTCATTCAGCAATATTTAATGAATAGCTATTCTGTGTAAGACAGGGTATTACGTTAAAATGCTATGGAGGAATATAAACATAGAAGGCACAGGAAGTAATTTAAAATGATGTGAGGGATTAAAATACACCACACGTGCATACACACACACATACACACACACCTATACACATACATGATAGGATGGGATATTAAACAGTACAAAATGTTAAAGAAACCTGGAGTTTCTTAAGGGGAAAGTTTGGATTACTTACTTATTACATTTCTTTTTTTCCTAGTATATGTATTTAAAGCTAAAAAATTTCCCCTAAGCATACTTGAACTGCATAAATTTTGATTTGTTGTGTTTTCATTTTCTTTCAGTTCAAGATGTTTTCTAATTTCTTTTTTAACCCATTAAAAATTTGTGGTTTAATTTTTAAATATTTGAGAACTTTCTAAGTTTCTCTCTGTTGTTGATTTCTAACTTAATCCATTGTGGTTAGTAAACGTATCTGTATGATTTCGATCCTTTGAAATTTGAGATGGTGTGTGATCCACCATTGTTCCATCCTAGAGAGTGGTACCCCAATGGACACTTGATAAGACGATGTACTCTGCTGCTATTGGGTAGAGTGCTCTACAGTTGTCAGATCCAGTTGGTTGATCGTGTTATTCAAGTCTAAATTCTTACTGACTTCTATACAGTGTTTCTATTATTGGGGTACTGAAAATTCCAACTATTGGGTCATTGGAAAGTCATGATGCATTTTTGTATAGAAAACAGAAAAATATGTCATGACTTCCCAACAACCTAATATAATTGTCAAATTATCTCTATTGAAAAAAAAAGTATTTAATTTTTGGGGCCAACAGGTGTAATGGTGGTTAAGGGCACTGGATTACCACATGGCCAATTGTGGTTCGAGTCCTGGACCTGGCGGCTTGCTTTCTCATTTTCCTTCGCTCTCACTATGTCCCCCTCTGGTCAAATTAAAATAAATAAATAAAATTCAATAAAATAATTTTTTTTAAAATTAAAAAAGAAAAAGGTATTTAATTTTTATGTATAATTATTATTTTAAAAAATTGCTACAGGACACATGTGCTTGAGAGAGAGAGAGGAGAGAGAAAATGAGAACGTAAGCCTCTAGGTCTGGGACTTGAACCATACCTGGCCACATGGGAGTTCAACACCTTAACCACATGCCACCTATTGGCACCATCTCTATTTCTTTTTAATTCTATCATTTTGCTTCATTTATTTAAGAAACTTCTTTGACAGTAGCTCAAAACTGGAAGGAGTCTAAATATCTACCAATAGTAGAATGGGTAAACTGTGAACTATTTACACAATATCATTCTTACGCATCGATGGAGAGCAACAAACTGTGTACCACCATAAATGTCTCTCATGAACATAATACCAAGTGTAAGAAGAAAGTTGCAAAAGAAAATACAGTGTATGAATCCATTTAGGAAAACTTCAAAATAGGAAATCATTTCGGTTAGAAATATACACACAGATGGTCAAATTATGATGAAGAAAAGATGATTATCTCTAAAGCCAGGACAGTGTTTATTTCTAAGGGGGTAGGGTATATTGGGACTTCCGTGTTGTTGGCAACGTTCCATTTCTTGATCTGAATAGTGATTACACGAATATGTCCTTTACAATTACTTTGTGAAAGTATGCATGTCTAGTTTATGTATTCATCTGTATGTATGATCTCTCCTTCAATTTAAAAAGTAAAAAAAAAAAAGGGGGAGTGGCTTTATTAATCAAGAAACCTTGAATATGTTCTAGATATGATGTTATAACCATAAACAGGTTATTGTTCTCTGGCAAATGCACGTGGCCTATGGTAAAAACCTAAGACAAAACCAAAAAACTCCCAAAGGTACTACAAAAATATGGAATCAGTTACTACTAGCTTTCCCCCTGGGAGTGTCACAAAGAGGCTATGGATGCCACAGAACACGCCACTGCTATTAGCCCTGATTACTCTTTGACCAATAATACGCTTAGATGGAAAATCCTTTTCTTTTTCTTTCCTTTTTATTTTTAGAGATTTTTGCTATAGGGAGCATGCGCTTGCTGGAAAGACAGAGGCAGAGAGATAGAATTGAGAAATCACCCCTAGGGGGTGGCCATGCCACAATCTCTTTTCCTACAATCTCTTCTTGGGATTCTGGGCATGCCTGCACACGTGCCTGGAGTGAGTTTCAAGCTGCTGGGTCTGGGACTTGAATCACAGTCAACCATGTGAGAGTCTAGCGCCTTAACTCCTGTGCTACCTGCTGGCCCCTTCTTTTTATTTATTTATTTATTTATTTTTCTTTCTTCTTCTTTTTGGGGGGGAGAGGTTTTTGCTATAGGACGCTTGCGCTCGCCAGAAAGACAGAGAGAGATAGAGAGACAGAAAGCAAGAAATCACCCTCCAGGGGGAATGGCCACACCGCAATCCCTTCTCCTCCATTCCCCTCTCGGGATCTTGGGCACACATGCACATGCGCCCGGTTTAAGCCGCCAGGTCCAGGATTCGAACCGTGATCAACCACGTGGGAGTCCAGTGACATAGCCATTACGCTAA
>NW_006159586.1:3056016-3059037 GCF_000334495.1 Tupaia belangeri chinensis
CTGGCATGATTTCTAAGCTGCTAGGTCCTGGCCTCGAACCATGCGGTTGGCCATGTGGGATCCAGCTGCTTTAATGCCCATGCCACCTACTGGTTTGGAAGATCTTCTTATTCTAGGTAAAGCAGCTCGGTTTTTAGAGAGTGGGTATTATAGAATTTTTATTCTCTGGTTGAAATCCCCAATGTGATGATATTTGGAGGGGTGGCTTTTGGGAAATGACTGAGTCATGAACCTCAAGGATGGGATAAATGCCCCTATCAAAGAGACCGCAGAGAGTCCCCTCACCCCTCCTGCCATGTGAGGGTATGGCAAGAAGACGGCCACCCATGAACCATGGAGCAGTCCCTCACCAGGCACTGAATCTGCCGCATCTTGACTTGGACTTCCTAGGCTCCAGAAAGTTCTGCTACTTATAAGCCATCTAGTATATGGCATTTTCTTACAGTAGCCTGAATACACTATGCTACTGAGCAAGAATTATTTTGTTACAGAAAAAAACAGATTTTAATCACTTTTCAATGAAGTGTATTAGTTTTTCATGACTGCATTCAAGACATAATGACAATAAAGACCAAAACATTCATATCTAGGATCACTTAATCTACTTACACTGCAAAATAAAAGAAAAAAATACCTACAAAGTGCTTATACATCTACCATACATTCAATTAAACAAAAATAAAGTAATATATTAGTTAGATTGTTTCCGAATGGCCACCCAGACAGCAAATATGAAATGAAATCACTGCACGTTTAGTGCAATTTCAGTATCACATATAAAGGCCTAGCGGCCTTTTACTACCCTATAAAGCTGTGATGGGCACAACTTTCAAACATTTCAAAGATTACTCTAGAACAACAAGTACAGATACGGTCAAACCCAGGAACTTAATTTGGTGTATTGGGAATGCTTTATGTTATGTTGATCTAATAGGCAAATAAGTTAGGAGGAGATATAACCCCGTCAAGGCTAATCATTAATCGCAATCATCACCTCCTTAGTTTTTCATAAGGGTAGGGAATTGAAGAAAAGTGGGCCATGCAATGGTAGCTCCCCAATCTGGCAGATTATCGGGATCACATGGAGAACTATTCAAAAAAAAGAGTCTCGAGTTCATCCCCAGCCTTCTGATCGAAGTCTCTGAGGTGGATCTGAAACCTGCATTTGGGCACCGTGCTCCAGGTGACTGTGTTCATCACTAAGAGACTGCTCTTGAACACATCACAGACCCGTTTCCAGGTAGGGCCAATACAAAAGGGACTCTAGTATCAACATCACAGATGTTTCCTGGTACTTCCCTACCATCTTTGGCCTAAAAAACTCTTCAGAGGAATTTAACAGAGGAACCACCATTGGCTAAGATTTCCCATTTGCTCCCTTCTCAGTGTGTGGAACTGGTGACTTAGAAAGCTATAACAATACCCTGCAAATACACATTCGAGACTATGTACTTCATAACAGAAAACTTCTCATGTGGGGGCCGGCAGGTGGTATGGTGGTTAAGGTAGTGGACTCCCACATGGCAAACTGCAGTTTGAGTCCTGGACCTGGTGCTTGAAGATCACACAAGGTGTATGCGTGTGCGTGCCCAAAACCCCAAGAGCAGAATAGAGAATGGATTGTGGTGTGGCCATCCCTCTGGGGGAGTGATTTCTCCCTTTCCCTCTCTGTCTCCAGTGGGCACATATGCCCTATGGTAAAAACCAAACAAACAAAAAACCCACTACTTGTGTGAGGATTGAACAGCCCTGTAAAGTCAGGTGATTAATTATTCCAGCAGTTTCCTGAACCATTTATGAGCTTCTGTTATTGTGCCAGGAAGAGCAGAAGTAACATGAATGAAATTTTGTTTTTGTCCCTGTTGGACAAGAAATTCAGGAAGAGGGGCTGGCAGGTGGCATGGTGATTAAGAGAGTGGGAATCCCATGTGGCCTACGGTGGTTTGAGTTCCAGGCCTGGCATCTTGCTTTCTCTCCCCCCAACCCCCTATCTGGTCAAATGAAAAAATAAAGCTAAATAAAATAATTTTTTAAAAAAAAGAAACTCAGGAGGACGAGGGAGAGTCACTATCCAGGACTGCAAAGATCATTCTGGGTTTCAGGAAGTGGTAGAAATGTAGCTGGTCTTTTTTTTTTCTTTAGGATAGAAGCCAAGCACAGAGCTATCCCTGTCATGCTTAATGCTTTCAAGTCCCTACCTCAAAGCAAAAAGTAAGGCAACAATATTCCAAAAGGAGAGTAAAACATTAAAAAGATTTTAAGGAGGAAAAAGTCAAGCAAGGATATTTGTACAATTAAAGGAGTTAGAAGTTAGCAGATTTCATCTGAAGAAGTTAAATCATTGGGCTGGTGGGACAATGCCAGACAACAGAGCTCTTCGATCTTCTCAGTCAGAATGGGATGGACAGGCTTGGGCTCTAAGGTTTTTGCTATAAGGTTTGTATGCTCACCAGAGAGACAGAGAAACAGAAAGTGAGAAATCTCCCCCTGGTTGGATGGTCACACAACAATCTCTTCTATTCTCTTCCTGGGGTTCTGGGCACACATGTGCATGCACCAGCGTGAATTTCAAGCTGCTGGGTCCAGGCCTTGAACTGCAGTCGGCCATATGGGCATCCAGCACCTTAACCACTACACAACCTGCTGGTTCCAACATTATAGTCTTTAAAAAATGTGGGCCCAGATGGTGGCACAGGATAAAACGTATTGCTGTGCAAGGCAGACCCATATGGGTTGTTCTGGGTTTGCATCCTAAGACCTCCCTGAGTACAGGCACACATGCCCAGGATCTAGGGCTGGCTGAGGCGGGGGGGATCAGTGTCGAGGCCCTGCTGCAGTGTTGTTGTTCCTTCTCTTCCTCTCTCTCACTTCTGAAATAAATAAAGAATTTTTTTAAAAATTATTTTATTTTATTTTTTATTACTTTTTAAAAATTTGACCAGAGAAAGACAGAGAGACAGAGAGAGAGAGAGAGAGAGAGAGAGAGAGAGAGAGAGAGAAAGAGAGAAGAAAGACACCAGG
>NW_006159586.1:3059077-3060414 GCF_000334495.1 Tupaia belangeri chinensis
CCACCTGCCAGTCCAATAAATAAACTTTAAACAACAAAAAAGAAGTACTATTCTAACAAAGGGTCCAAGCTCTCAAGTCTTTTTTTTTAAAAATTATTTTATTTAGTTTTATTCCATAATCTTTTTTTTTTTCTTTCTTTTTCTTTTTCTTTTTAAATTTAACCACAGAGCAACAGAGAGAAAAGACAGGGAGAGGGAAAATAAGAAAGCAGGCTGTCAAGTCCAGGACTTGAACTGTGGTTGGCCATGTGGGAATCCAGTGCCTTAATCACTATGCCACCTGCTGGCCCCCTTAAGTCCTCAAGTCTTAACCTGGCTTCTTTATAACATTTTGGCACAAAAGCTGACCTTTCAAGTGTATGGAGGGTTGTTCTCCAGAGAATGCTTTCTTAAAGCAGCATTTCGGATCATCAGGGTCAACAGGCCTATCATCTCTTCTCTCCCTCATTCCTTTTCTTCCTCCTCTTCAGCAACTATTAAAGTGCCCAGTGTGTACCAGATAAGCTTCAGATACCCCAGTAAACAAAACAAAAAGACCACTGTCCTCCCAGAGCTGACATTATCTAGTAGGATACAGTATGTTAGGTATAGACACTGTGGAAAAGAAAAACATATAGTAGGATTATGGAGACTGGGAGCGCTGGATTTTAAATAGGGAGGGCAGGGCAGGCCTCACTGAGAGAGAGTTTCATTCACTCATGGGAGCAAAGACTTAAAGGAGGTGCAGATTCCCGCGGGGGAAGAGCAGTCCAGGCAAAGGCTCCAAGGGTGGAGGCTGCGGGTTTGTCTGGGAGAATTCTCTAGTGGTGTGTTCTGGGGCAGACATCGGAATCGCCTGGGGCCTGTTAAAGCACATTGCTGGGCCCAAGCCCACAGTTTGCGATTTGGTAGATCTGTGGATGGGCCTCAGACTGCATTCCCAACAAGTCGCCAGGGGATGGCTGAGGCCGCTGGTATAAGGCTCACACTGTGAAAGCCATTGATTTAGTGCATTATTTTGAAAACTAAATGTAGTGAATCATTACATCAATTTAGTAGGTCTGACCAGCAGCTTAGAAAAGAATCGGGAGTGAAGTTCATTAGGAAACTTCTGTTTTACTTGCATATAAATGTGAATACATATCATCTGAGTTGCAAATGTGGAGGCAGAGGGTCAAGAATAGAAACAGGGCAAGGAGCCAGCAGATGGTGGAGCAGTTATGTTGCTGGACTCCCACATGGCTGACCGCAGTTCAAGTCCCAGACCCAGTGGCTTGAAACTCTCACTCTGGTGCATGTGTGCACATGCCCAAGATCCTAGGAGGAGAATGCAGGAGAAGGGACTGCAGTGTGGCCAT
>NW_006159586.1:3067190-3076544 GCF_000334495.1 Tupaia belangeri chinensis
GGAGAAGGGACTGCAGTGGGGCCATTTCCCCTGGGGGGGGGGGTGATTTCTCACTATCTCTTTCACTGCCTGTCTCTCTGGAGAGCGCATATGTCCCAAGGCAACAAACTCTTTAAAAAAGGGGGGGGGGAAATAAAGGGAAAGCAACAGGCTGGCAAAACTCAGTGCTAAGAGAGGGCTTGGCCTCAGTCCTTCACCCTTGACCCAGAGCCCATGTTGAGGGGTCACTGGTATACCATGCCACGAAGAAAATCCTTGTTTTTCACTGGGTCTCTGGAAGTAGGTTGTTCTGATGTTATGCACTAAAGCTGTACAATGGATGAGGAGAGTCCAAGGAGCAAAGGAGAAATCAATATTGTGGCTGAGTGCGAGGCGGGACATAAGGAATCAAGAGGCAGGGTGGAGAAATGAACCTATCCACTGAATGCGTACTGAGTGAGTCTGGGTCCAGGCCCTCGTTGGTGCTAGGGGAGGGTATTTGTTCTCATGGAGGGACATACGAAGTGCCCTAGGAGTGTGGGAAAGAGCCACTCGGGGCGCCGGGGTGAATCAGAGAGGGCTTCGTAGAAGCAGGAGCCTGTGCTATACCGTGAAGTGTGATCAGCTCACCTGACGGACTACAGGACGTGAGCTGTGAGGTCTGAGAAGGGTACAGGTGGGGGAAGAGCTGCACACACAAAGGCCAGACAGGCGACAACACTGTGCAGGGGGAGATGTGCTAGCAGTGTGACATGGCTGCAGCACAGGCTCCAGAAGAGGAAAGAACAAACAACACAGGCCAGGTGTCAGGCCACGATGTGCCCTATACGGTGGACCAGAACAGGGTGTGCACTGGACTCCTCTGGCAACAGGGCTAAGGAGGCCTTTAGGCGAGGAACGCAGTGGTCAGTGCGGGAGAGTGTGGCAGGGCCAGGTGAGAGAGTGGCAATGCAGAGGGCAGGAAAGGTTTGAGGAATAGCTGGACTTTGCAGAATGTGGGGCCAATGGTGTAATGGGACCTTGAGTTAGAGGGAGGATGCCAGCTGGCTGTTTCCAAGGGTAGACATGCACGGGGAGAGTGGAAGCGCAGGGAGGGAGGCAGCGTGACTGTGGTCGTGCTGGGTGGTGTTCCTGTGGGACTCTAAGGTGGGCCACCCAACAGCAAGTGGGCATACCAGCATGGCCCCTGGGAACCTGCTCTGGTGATAGAGAACTGACGGAGCACTGAGAGACATTGGGGAGATGGTGCAGGGCAGACACCCAACGGGAGAAAAGGGAAGTCTAAGAAAGTCAGAATTAAGAGAGTATGAAAAACCTCTTCAAATTTTGGTTACTGTTAACTTTGTTTCGTTCTTTCCCTCTCTGTCTTGTTCTTCTGTTTATTTGCCATGAGCTCAAGGGAGAGAAACAGAGGGAAAGTGAGACAGCAGCCCCCATGGGGCATGGTCACACTGCAGTCTCCACTTCCTCCTTTCAGGATTTCGGAGATGCACCAGCCTATGCCTGGTGTATTTTTCCCAAGCTGCCAGGTCCGGGACTTGAACCACATGGTCAGTCATGTGGGATCCAGCTGCCATAATCGCCAGGCCATGAGCTGGCAATTAGTGTAACTTTCTATGTTTCTCTTTCTGCAACTAAAGACAATAGTGGATGTAGTCTAAAAAGTGGATACAAAATGAAGACTTTAACTTTCATTCAGTGTGAAACCAGTTATCGCTTTTAATTTTTATGATATATAAATGTCTTAAGCAAAATGAAAAGTCCAGTTAATGTCGGTAACTTATATTACTCCATAGTTTTCTATTTACATTAAGAGAGAAATTATTTTCTGGTTAATTCCCCTTGAAAAAGCATGACCTAATTATCAAACACTAGACAGGGCAAAATCCTTAATCCTCAGATGACACAGATAATTCACTAAAACCAAAGAAGAGGGAACCTGGAAACTTTACATACTAGCAGATGAGGGGGTGTGGTTGTGGCTTGAGGACACATAGACCGGGGTGAATTCTGGTCCCATCACCATGACATTCAAACCGTTCCACAGTAAGTGAACTGGGAGACAGGAGCATGCCCTGCTGTGGATGCAGACAGAGAGGGCTTTGAGCTGCGGCTTCTAACTCCGCTCCCAGAGGACATACTAACTTTATTTCCTTCCAAACCCTAAAGGAGAAATAAGCAACTTCGGATCTCAGAGTCTGTTCTTTAGGTCTCTGTTTAAGCAGGAGGGTCCGGAAAAAATAATTACCTGGAATTGCCTTTCCCAGACTTCACGGAATACCAGTAAGAGGAGAATGTTTAGAATGATATTAATACTATTTACTCTGAACAGCCAAGTTGTTTAACTATATAGACAGATTTATCCAAAGAGTATATAGTCCCACACAGGATATTACACAAATATTTTAGAAAGCTATGTCAAATAATATTTGATTGAAAAATATTTTATTTGGTTGAAAGTCAGTTATTATGCCATGGGCTTCCAGATCTTAATGTTTACTTGCCCAAAATTGGAAGAATACTTCTTCTACAAGTTTGGCTTCAGCTCTACAATGCAAGGGAAAATTTAAAAACGCTTGGCTCATCTGCTTCAGCTGCCATTCGCCGGAGAGTTTCTCGTGAGTAAGGGGCATTGTGATTTTTCTTAACAAGCCACAAGATGGTTGGAAAGAAATCTGAATTTTTAAATGTTTAATACATATATTTTAAGAAAGAACAAATCAGTAAATATACATTATTTTACACTTGCATAGAGCTTACTAAAACGGCATTTCCAATTTGAAACTAACTCTCCTGCATCACTCTCACACATAAAGCTGCTTTACACACCCGGCAATTATTTTATCAGTATATATTAGCCAACCACCCAAAAGACTATAATGTGCTGTCATTGGGGTCTAGCACAAATATTATTCAGCCCGCAGCTTGAATTTTTGATCAACTTTAGATACCACAGTAGTCTGTGAATTAAACTCTAGAGGTTTTAAGTGATTCGTCTTATTATAAACACTCAATCCAAAATGATTAAAATAATTGAGATAAGGCTTCATTATAAAGATAAACAGGCTTTTTTTCTAGTAACATCTGTGGTAATAACATGCTATCATTTAAACCAACTGAGGATGACTCACCATCTGTGAGTAAATGTAATTTTAGTTTCTTTTCCAGTACTGGTAATAGATTTTTTTAAAAGTGAATCATCCATCCTCTATCCTTCTACAACCATAAGATTGAGATAGCAAGCTGGGGTCACAGTACAATTTCTTGCTGGGTTCCAGAGAAAAATGAACTGGTCCATTCTAGGGATTTAGCCTTGATCTTGGCCTCAACAACATCTTGCTCTACATAGGAGTTAACGTGTCTGAGACCTCCCACAGATCAATGAATTCTCTAGCTATAATCCTGAAAAATAAAGAGCTTTAATTTCTATTTCAAATATAAAGACCATGCTCTGTATGAACATAGTTTAATAAATAAACAGTATGTCCGGCCCTGTAGTTCAGCAGCTAAGTACTGGGCATACAAAGATGGGTCCCACATGGCCCATCAAGGTTCAAATCTGGGCAGCAGGGGCTTGAAAAGCATACTGGGTAAGGGGCTGGCAGGTGGCATGGTGGTTAAAGCACTGGACTCCCACATGGCTGACTGCAGTTTGAGTCCTAGACCTGGAGGCTTGCTTTCTCACTTTCCCTCTCTCTCTGGTCAAATTAAATAATAATAATAATAATATTAAATTAAATTAAATAATAAATAAAGAAATGTACTGAGCACTTAGTGTTGTTTTTCTCCAATGTGACATCAGATGAAATATTAAATTAAATAATTCTAAAAAAAAAAAAGGAAAGAAAAGCCTATAGATACATGTGTATGTACATGTGCCCCAAACCCAGATGGGATGGCAAATGGAGGAAAGAGGATTATGGCATGGCCATGTCCCATTAGCGGTGTTTTCTTTCTGGCAAGGACATGTGCTCTCTGGCAATTAAAAAAAATGAGCATACTGATATTCAAACACATAGCCTAAATGCTGTAATCCATTTTACTTTACAGTAAATACTACAGTGAACTACAAGATCAACTTTCAGTATCGGTTATGGTCCAATGAGGGGCCCTTAGGCCAAGAATATTCACTAAAAGAATAAGAAAATAAAATCTGGAATTAGAATAAGAAGGGCAGGCCAGTTGGTAACATGGTGGTTAAGGCACTGGATCCCACTTGGCAAACTGTGCGGTTGAACCTAGACCTGGCAACTTGAAAAACATACTGGAGTTGGCCGGCAGGTGGCGTAGTGATTAAGGGCACTGGACTCCCACATAGTTGACCATGGTTTGAGTCCCAGACCTGGTGGCTTGGTTTCTCACTTTCTCTCTGCCCTTCTCTTGTCAAATTAAAATAAATACATACATACATACAGTTAAAGAAAATAAGAAAAACACACTTGGGTGACTGACAGATGGCGTGGTGGTTAAGGTGGATAGATTCCCACGTGGCTGACCACAGTTCTAGTCCTGGACTTGGCACTTTGCTTTCTCACTTTCCCTCTCTTTCTCTCTCTGTCTCTGGTTAGCTTCAAAAAATAAAAATAAAAATAATGACAATCAATAAAATAAAATTAAATAATTCTTAAAAAAAAAAGAAGAGAACACACTGGGCACATATGTGTGTGTGCCCAAATCCCAAGAGGAGAATGGAGGAAAAGGGACTGCAGTGTAGCCATCCTTCTTAGGGGGTGATTTCTCACTTTCTCTCTCTCTTTTTCTTTTTGGTGAGCAAGTGCCCTATAGTAAGTTAAAAAAAAAAAAAGAAAGAAAAAAGGAATAAGTAGGGGGAAAATGTTCTAAAGACACAATTAGTAAGAGAGAAGCAGCAGCTGCTGTTCACCACAGAAAGGAATATAAAAGGAAAAGGTCCCTGGGAACAGCAGCGGAGTGAAGGAGCATTAGGTGTTCATGGAACAGAAAGGAGAGAGAAAGGAAGCACATAAAGTTCTAAGAAGGTGGTGGCTTTAGTGCCCAGGTCTTGGTTCCTAAATGCCATTAAAACAAACAAACAGGAGAACTGGGCTCATGGGCTAGTGGCTGATTCCAGAGATGGGGTGTGGATGGGGAAGACACAAGAGGGCTCCTGTGATGTGAGAAAGCAGGAAAGTACTTCAAACCATGTGCGGACGTGTCAGGGGACACAGGCTCCCACCTGCGGGAGCCCCGTGGGCCAAAGGTGGAGCAACCTCAACAACCGAACAACTGTTAGTAGTGAATGACAGATCACTCACGGAATAAAATACAAAACCTCCTCTAGGGAAACACTGCAGAAATAACTGTGCAGCAAGATCTACCGATAGGTAATAAAATCAGCGGACAAGTCTGAGGAGAAGCCGGAGCTGGCAAAATCCCCAAGTATCACTTTTCACTGGAGAAACCTGGTCGACACCACATTAACCAAATGACCGCGGATGCCACCACCAGTGATGAGACACGCTGATATCACGTGCCTCCTGAGCATGTACTGACGACACATCACTTCTGTGGTATTGTTGCCAAAATGCGTAACATCAGTATAATCATACAGAAACATCAAAACCCTCAAATTCAGAGACATTCTACCAAATAACTGACGGGCACTTGTCAAACATGTCAAGGTCATGAAAGATAAGAAAAGACTGGGACCAGCAGTTAGCGTAATGGCTATGTTGCTGGATTCCCATGTAGTCGACCACGGTTCGAGTCCTGGACCTAGTGGCTTGAATTCATGCTGGGTAGCCAGGGCCTGGTGCGTGTGCGTGCCCAAGATCCCGAGAGGAGAATGGAGGAGAAGGGATTGTGGTATGGCCATCCCCCCGGGGGGTGATTTCTCACTTTCTGTCTCTCTGTCTGTCTCTGTCTTTCTGGTGAGTGCACACACCCTATAGCAAAAACCTCTCAAAAAAAAGAAAAAAAAGAGAAAAAGATAAGAAAAGACTGAGGAAAAGTCACAGATGGGAGGAGACTAAGGAGACACAACAATGAAAGGCAATATAGGATAGAATTCTGGAACATAAAAAAAGGACCTTGGGAAAAAAATGGGTAAAATTCAAATACGGTCTGTACTGTATGTAATACTAGTACTGCATTAATGTTAATTTTCTGATCTGATCTTCTACCGTAATTACACGGAAGTAGTATAACATTAGGGGATGCTCGATAAGCGGTTTAAATGAACTCTACCTGCTACTTTTGCAGCTTTTCTCTAAGTATGAAATTATTTTAAAATGAGGGGTAAAAAATAAATACAGCAAATAGTACTGACTCACATATCAACTATGTACAAGGTCGAAGAGGACAGGAGACTCCTGAAATGTGGGCAGAAAATGCTACAGGTATTTTGAAGAGGGAGGCATCTGTAGACTAAAGAGTAAAAGCAAAGGCTTCACAAGTCATTACACCTATCAAGGCCTTTAGCGAATGCTTAGAATGTGGATTAAGAAAAAGCCAAAGTGGGAGGACGGCGAACTGAGAAGAGAGACTCACGTAACAAATCCAAGACGGCAGGAAAGGAAGAAGACAGGCAGAGATGAGAGCAGCAGGCTGGCGGAGCAGTGAGTGGGTAAAGGGACGCAGGGGGAGGAAGCCTGGGATGGCAGGCTGGGGAAGATGCTGAATGAGCTCGAACGTCTGTCTCAGGGGACCAGCAGATGGTGTAATGGTTACTCGCTGGACTCCCACGTAGTCGACCGTGGTTTGAGTCCTGGACCCAGTGCCCAAAATCCCAAGAGGAGAACAGAGGAAAAGGGATTGCAGCATGGCCATCCCCCCCCACCCCCCACCCCCGTGGGTGATTTCTCACTTCCTGTCTCTCTGGTGAGCACAGGCACCCTATAGCAAAAATCTCTTAAAAAAAAAAAAAGAATTTCCATATAAGAACTCTCAACTTTATCTGGTAATAACAAGGCCTCTGAATGCTTTTGAATAGGAAAGTACTAGAGTACTCTCATGGAATTATAAAAGATTTTACACTCTTCAAGATAGTTTTGGGTTCATTCTTTGTAACTCTGTATTGTTATAGGAATTTTTCCAGCTTTTCCCTCTCATGTCATGGATTTGAGTCCTGTCATTTTGTTTTATTTTTATTTTATTTTATTTTTTAGTTTTTTTGCCATAGGGCATGTGTGCTCACCAAACAGAGAGAGACAGAGAAAGATGAAGAAGGTTTCTGACAAGTGTTCTGAAGAAAAAAAAAAAGGGATGAGGGGAGAAACACAGAGAGATGGAAAGTGAGAAATCACTCCCTAGGGGGGACGGCGATGTCAAATCCCTTCTCCTCCATTCTCCTCTTGGGATTTTAGGCATGCACACTCACGCACCCAGTGTGACTTTCAAATCACCAGGTTTAGGACTCGAACTGCAATGGACCCGGTGGGAGTCCAGCACTTTAACCACAATGCCATCTGCTGGCCCAGTCATTAATGTTCTTATATTTATCACCTAGGCCTAACTGTGACTATGTTATAAGAAACAGTCACAATGTAATCAGGAAGCCACAGGTTGACAACTACTCAGAAAACATCTTAAGTTGAACTAATACCTGTCTTGGTCCAGTTTCTACCCATTATGCTCGCCATAAAATGAAGCACTTCATTAGTCTTTTACAGTATAATCCTTAGAGCAGTTGCACACAGGGTTTGTATTTTCCTGAAATCATGTCTTCTCCATTCCTCATCTTACATGGCTTACAGGCTCTTTACTACATGCAATGGCTTCTGTGCACGTTCTGGCTTACTGGTGTGACGTGTACATCCCCAACCGTGTCTTCCTCTGTGCCGCAGCACCTACATTTCCTAGAAATGGTGACAAGAGGAACTTGCACGCATTCTGGAAGGTACACAGTGTCTTGCTCTGGAAATTGTGGTGGGCAGGCCTGCGGGCCTTAGCATGAGTAAAGCCTTTCTAAAGGCTTTCAGCATCTCCCGGCAGACCACAGACCCCTGCTTTGATGCTATAAGGCAGGCCAGGCCATTGTGGTGACATCCCTGTCACTTCTGATTCCCTGGATGTCAGCAGCGGCTTTCTCCTCCATCTTTGCTCCCCTAGCCTTTCAAGTGATGCTGAATTCCTTTTATCAAATCCCTGTCTGTCTGAAAGCAGGGGTATTATTTCTCTGACAAGTTTAGCAGGGAAAACAGAAGCTACCCTATATGACATACAAGGGATTTGATAGGGGAAACAGGCTTCTGCCAGTCAGAAAGGCGAAGAGGGGGAAGCTGTGACAGAGACAGGCAAAGAGCAAGGAAGCTGTGACAAAGACAGCCGACAGCACCCGAGTTCTCAGGAACTCGCTGGAAGCTGTGCACATCTCAATGTCCCACGATCTCAGCCACCCACAGCACCAAGGCAGGTGACGAGCAGGAGCTGCCTTTGGAGAATAATGGCTTCTCTCCTCTGCCTTCCAGGTCTCATGCAAGTGCCTCTCCTTGACAGACTCTACCCTAAAACTGTGCAGAGCAAAGGACTCTGGGAAATAGTGATTCTGGTTTCTCCTCTGTGATATAGAAGACACTGGAGAAGGGGTAATGGTGATGCAGAGTTGATAACAGACACTCTAGTACAAATCTATCTGTCATATTTGTTTGCATGGAACAATCAGGGATTAGAGTCAACATTTTTTTTTTTAATTTGCCATCCCTATTGAGCCGTATTTTTTCTTGTTATGACCCATCTATAACTTTTAGAAATTTGTTCTTTCTGGGGCTGGCAGGTGGTGTGGTGGTTGAGGATGCCAGATTCCCACATAGCTGATCGCGGTTCAAGTCCAGGAACTGGTGGCTCGCTTTCTCACTTTCCCTCCCTCCCTCTCTCTCTCACTCTGTCCTTCTCTGGTTGAATTAAAAATAAATAAATAAAGTTAAAGAAAATAATTCTTTTAAAAAAAGAAATCTGTTCTTTCTAACATACAGGTTTGATTGTGCCCTCTGCTATTATGAACTAAAAGGTAACCTCTTTGTCTTCTTTGTTATAAAAAAATGCCTGAATTCATAGTTTTTCTTATTGTATCTTTTATTTTATGAGAGAAGAAACTGTCATCAAATATTTATATAGTTCCCCACTTTGTGGAGAATGATAGTTTTAGTAAACAAAAGGCAGAATTATACTCCGAGGAGTGGCAAGATCCTTGGAAGTAGCATATAGACGGATTTTCCAATCAGTGCTTGAATCTTTGCAATTGGAATGGCAAAGAAAAGCTCTTTACCTCCTGCTCCTGCTGTTAATGGCAGACATAACTAATAGATCTCAGAGTTCTTCCTGCTAAACCTGAACTTAGCCTTCAAATCCTTCTCCATTCAACTGTCTGGCCAGCTAGGACCAGTACAAGAGAGCTGCATTCAAAATAGAACCTATCTG
>NW_006159586.1:3077229-3146429 GCF_000334495.1 Tupaia belangeri chinensis
ATTCCTGCCAAGTAGCCATCAGCTATTATTCTAACATCTCAAGGGAGAGTGAATGCTTTACTTCTCCAAACTTGCCCATTTTCTCTAAATCGTTTTATCTGTTAGAAAGTTCTTCCTTACATGGGATCAAAATGTGAGTCTCTATGCAGCTTCCAACCACTGGCCCTAATCTTACTCTTTTAGACCATATATAACAAGACCAAATCTGCTTCCATAAACAATGCTTTTTCCTATACCTGAAAACAGAACTCTTCTAAAGTGCAAATATTTTCTACCTAAGGTCAATAACTATGTGGGTTCCTCTCATCATTCCTTGTTTTCTTTCACAATTTTACAGATTCTCTACAAGTTTTCCAGATTGTGTGAAGGTGTGACACCCAGAAAGTCTGCCCTGGAGAGTCTTGTACAGCCAGCCTCTATATGCTAGGTGCAGATTAACCCACAGATACTGCTGAGCCACAAAACACCTAGCAGAACACGAACAGGCTTCTAACCACGACGGGCTGGGCCAACCAACCTCAGAAAGTTTAGATTGTCTTATAGTGTCCTTGGGCAGATCAAGTCAAATCCATTTCCATAAATAATTCTTGCAATAATTGACTGGTTCTCAAACCACTCCACCACAACCTACTGTCTTGCCACCATTCCCCGAGCTTTTGTAACTACACAGACCACACCTATCTCTCTTTCTTTTTTTTAAAGAGAGGTTTTGGTTATAGGGTACATACACTCACCAGAGAAATGGGGAGACAGAAACCAAGAAATCCCCCCCCCAGGGGGATGGCCACACTGCAATCTCTTCTTTTCCACTCTCCTCTTAGGATTTTGGGCATGCACACACACGTGTCCAGCGTGAGTTCTAAGCTGCCAGGTCCAGAACTCGAACCACAGTCGACTACATGGTAGTACAGCAATGCAATCATTTCACCATCTGCTGGTCCCCACACCTATTTCTTAAAGGGCCTAGATGCTCTCCTCTACCCGTTAGACATTTTGTTGGACTAACTCCATTGGTACTTCCACTCTCACCACCACAGCCTAAGACAATCGACAGTCTTCTTTCTCTCTTGCGTTTTAGAAGAATTATTAATTTAACACCATTTATTTATTTATTATTATAAGTTGCTATAAGACACATGTGCTCACCAGCAAGGGACAGGGGCGGGGGGAGTGAGAAAGCAAGCAGCCAGGTCTGGGACTCGAACCACAGTCAGTCATGTGGTAGTTCAGTGCTTTCACCACCACACCACCTGCTGGTCCGCAATTGACAGTTTTCTTTTCTTTTTTTTTAGAGAAAGATTTTTACTATAGGGTGTGTGCACTCTCCAGAAAGACAGACAGAAAGTGAGAAATCATCTCGCGGGGGATGGCCACACCATAGTCTCTTCTTCTTCTCCTCTTAGGATCTTGGGCACATACATACACATGCCTGGCATGACTTTTTTAAGTCTCTGGATCTGGAACTTGAACCATTGTCGACTACATGGGAATCCAGAGACGTAACCATTATGCCATCTGCTGGTCCCAAGTTTTCTAACTGGCCTCTGTGCTCAACAAGGTAGTAGCTAGAGTGATTCTATGAAAACAACCATATTTTGCCATTCCTCTGCTCAAAATTCTTGTGCTGCTTTCCTATTTCGCTCAGGAAAAAAGTCAAAACTATTAACATGATCTACGAGGCCCTACTATTCGATCTGCAGTCTTGCCCACCTCAATCATCCTGGTTTATTTACTACTGCTCTCCCCCTGGGATATGCAGCTCTAGCTGCTTCAGCCTCCCTGTTATTTCTTCACCCTGCCTGGATCCAGAATTTAAGATCTTTCCGTGGTTGCTTCTCCGCATGGAACTCTCCTGCAGTGCCAGCAGTCTCACTCCCAGATTCTCTACAAGTTTTCCAGATTGTGTGAAGGTGTGACACCCAGAAAGTCTGCCCTGGAGAGTCTTGTACAGCCAGCCTCTATATGCTAGGTGCAGATTAACCCACAGATACTGCTGAGCCACAAAACACCTAGCAGAACACGAACAGGCTTCTAACCACGACGGGCTGGGCCAACCAACCTCAGAAAGTTTAGATTGTCTTATAGTGTCCTTGGGCAGATCAAGTCAAATCCATTTCCATAAATAATTCTTGCAATAATTGACTGGTTCTCAAACCACTCCACCACAACCTACTGTCTTGCCACCATTCCCCGAGCTTTTGTAACTACACAGACCACACCTATCTCTCTTTCTTTTTTTTAAAGAGAGGTTTTGGTTATAGGGTACATACACTCACCAGAGAAATGGGGAGACAGAAACCAAGAAATCCCCCCCCCAGGGGGATGGCCACACTGCAATCTCTTCTTTTCCACTCTCCTCTTAGGATTTTGGGCATGCACACACACGTGTCCAGCGTGAGTTCTAAGCTGCCAGGTCCAGAACTCGAACCACAGTCGACTACATGGTAGTACAGCAATGCAATCATTTCACCATCTGCTGGTCCCCACACCTATTTCTTAAAGGGCCTAGATGCTCTCCTCTACCCGTTAGACATTTTGTTGGACTAACTCCATTGGTACTTCCACTCTCACCACCACAGCCTAAGACAATCGACAGTCTTCTTTCTCTCTTGCGTTTTAGAAGAATTATTAATTTAACACCATTTATTTATTTATTATTATAAGTTGCTATAAGACACATGTGCTCACCAGCAAGGGACAGGGGCGGGGGGAGTGAGAAAGCAAGCAGCCAGGTCTGGGACTCGAACCACAGTCAGTCATGTGGTAGTTCAGTGCTTTCACCACCACACCACCTGCTGGTCCGCAATTGACAGTTTTCTTTTCTTTTTTTTTAGAGAAAGATTTTTACTATAGGGTGTGTGCACTCTCCAGAAAGACAGACAGAAAGTGAGAAATCATCTCCCGGGGGATGGCCACACCATAGTCTCTTCTTCTTCTCCTCTTAGGATCTTGGGCACATACATACACATGCCTGGCATGACTTTTTTAAGTCTCTGGATCTGGAACTTGAACCATTGTCGACTACATGGGAATCCAGAGACGTAACCATTATGCCATCTGCTGGTCCCAAGTTTTCTAACTGGCCTCTGTGCTCAACAAGGTAGTAGCTAGAGTGATTCTATGAAAACAACCATATTTTGCCATTCCTCTGCTCAAAATTCTTGTGCTGCTTTCCTATTTCGCTCAGGAAAAAAGTCAAAACTATTAACATGATCTACGAGGCCCTACTATTCGATCTGCAGTCTTGCCCACCTCAATCATCCTGGTTTATTTACTACTGCTCTCCCCCTGGGATATGCAGCTCTAGCTGCTTCAGCCTCCCCGTTATTTCTTCACCCTGCCTGGATCCAGAATTTAAGATCTTTCCGTGGTTGCTTCTCCGCATGGAACTCTCCTGCAGTGCCAGCAGTCTCACTCCCTTTCGGCCTTGTGTGTCAAATGCTGCCTAGGCCACTTTTTAAAACCCTACGACTTTCTCCCACCACACCATCCCTGATACTTCCAAATCTGCTTAACCTGCTCTGTTTCTTCTTTTTCTTCCGCAGCACTGATTGTGTTTGAATACACTATGTCCATGCGGAATACTACTATTCTTACTCTTCATTGTCTTGCCTTGGTAGACAGTGAGGGCACGGGTCTTTGCTCACTGATGTAGCCTAAGCACAGAACAATGGCTGTCATGGGGCAGACACTTCATAAAGATTTGTTTAGTGATAATGGGACATACTTGGCCAGCTTAAATCTGACACATCAGGTGTCCTTATCTCACAGTCGCAGCCCCAGACGGAAGCCCCTCCAGCCAGCCATCCTCTCCCTTTTGTCCATGCACTGCTGTGTTTCTCTCCCCTGATCCAGTCTGCTTCTTCCCTTCCTCCCACACCCATAGGGCCTTTCTGGAGCCCTTTTGTGGCTCTCAAGCATCCTGGGTTCTCAGTCCTTGCACTGAACCTTTCCTCCTTACTACTTTTTCAACTGAAACCAGGGTCTCCTCTCTGGATTCTAATTGCCCTGGAGCCTTTGGAAGTAGAGGCTGCTAATTCTTTCACCCAGAGCCTTCAGGGTCTGGAGGTGGGGTTGGCAGCCTCTGCTTTCACTGCTGTTCCTTGACTATAATTTCTTTACCCATAAGCACAAAGCTCTGCTCCTATGAGGCTGGTATCGACCTCTTCTCTTCCCTGTAGCTGCCACCTACTGACTTCTAGGACACGTTCCCACTTAATGAACACGTGGATCCTAGTATTGTTCTTTACCCCACTGCTTGTCATCATCTGGGGTGACTGATGCTCATGGCCCGCCCCCAGCTCAGGCTCCCAGTCCATTAGCTGGCTCAATCACACTACCTTTTATCCTACGGATATCATTTCAGAATCTTTCAGACAGTACTCATGGTCAAATCCAGACCGTGTTTTACCAAGATCTGCTACACTTTGGAAAACTTGAATCTAAGTATACTGCTCTCCGATAGCAACCTCTATTACTTCCACCATGCCAGTTCTTTGATCTCATCAACAGCTCTGCATCCCCGACTGATCTGTGCCATTCCCACCTCCTTTTCTTTCTTTCCTTTTTTTTTTTTTACAAGTTTGTTTACTCATTTCTTCCATACAAGAAAGAAAGAGACAGAACAGAAACATACCCAGGAGGATCTTCGCACCAAGTACAGCGCTGGCCTCAGCTGGTAAGGACTATGGACAGGCTCATGCTGCTGGCATGTAAAGGGAAACCTTGGGGTGCCACCCAAGCCCTTCCCATGGGCCTTCAACACTGTGGAAGATCGAGCTGTTGCGATGCCACCCTGGCTGACCCATGTTATCCTCTTCTGACAGCTTCCTGAGATTTCCACTGCTCCCCTGACTCAGTTTAGACACCAAGAACCACCACTTCCTGAGAGCAGCCACTCTAATCTTCATGGTGGTTCAGTAAATTTCATATTGTGCAAAAAAAACAAAACAAAACAAAACAAAAAAACAAAAACAAACCAACGAACCAATGTCTTACTTTGCATTAGGATGGGAATAATATCAATTATTTACATCTAAAAAAACTGTCAGGGACAGAATGTCAAAGCCAGAGGGTCTGGTGCACACTAACCACCACGTGGGGGTGCCACTGCCGTTGGTAAATAGAAACACCTACCGTCTTTGCCCATACTGTGAGACTCTCACTACTGTTTATGCTCTGTGCGACTTCTGTTCTGTGATTCAATGACTCATGTGCTGTTATTTTACAAACCATTATTATAACTGAAAATATTTTCATGTCCTACAACAATATCTCCCAAACATTCATTAAGCAGTGGTTCTAGTGATAGCTCTGAAAAACAGCCTGCAAAACAGTCACTTTGGAACAGAAGTCAGTTGTGATAAAACACCATGACGAAGGCCAAACATTCACTATGACATCCTGTGCTGTTAATGTAGGATAAAGCTCTCTAGAAAACAAGAGCTAAGGAAGGAAAAAAAATGAAAAAAGTAGTAGTGTAAAAATAGGTTAGAGTGCTACTCATTCATATATGTCCAAAAATATTCCCTTTACATCATTTCCTATAGGATGATTACTGTTGAGGTATGAGTTTTATATGATGAGATCACTTCAGGAATACATCTGTCATATAAATACAAAGGCCTTCTTTTTTTTTTTTTTTTTTTTTTTGAGAGATTTTTACTATAGTGCACTCGCCAGACAGACAGAGAGAGACATTAGAGACAGAAAGCGAGAAATCACCCCCCAGGGGGGATGGTCACGCCGCAATCCCTTCTCCTCCATTCTCCTCTCGGGATCTTGGGCACGCACGCACACACGCCCAGCGTGAGTTTTAAGCCACCGGGTCCGGGACACAAACCACGGTCGACTACGTGGGAGTCCAGCGACATAGCCATTACGCTAACTGCTGGTTCCCAGGCCTTCTTAAAAAGATAGTACTTCCTATACCACTTCCATGAAATGCCTCTCTTTCCATTACTATGGGCATATAGTAAATGGTGTGGTGATTATGAGTATTGGTTTTAGAGTCAAACTTCCTAGGTTTGAATCTCTCTGGCTCCATCATTTTCAGGCTCTTTGACTTTGGACATCAAACTTTGGAATCTGATGTAGATCAGATTCCTCCTCTAAAAAAATTAGCATGACAGCACTACCTACTTCAAAGGGTTGCTGTGGAGACTGAATAAGATGATACAGAAGACACTCCCAAGCCCGTGTAGAACTGAGCAAACACTACGTAAGGAACTGCTATTGCAGTTATCGTCACCACCACCACCATCTTCCCATCTACCCTGGATGACTCTTAAACGTCTGAGTTTGCTCCATTAATAACAGTATATGAATTTAATCATAGAACATGAAGTGGTAAAGATATTAGACCCCCTACTCCCTTTTGCTATTTTCTTTTGAACACTTGTCAGAATCCTTTATCAACACAGTTCTGAGTATCAGTCTGTGGATGGGGTTGGCAACATTTAGTCTTTCGGTGTTAGTCCTGGGTGATTGATATGATTCTGAATAGAGCCTGTGCAGACACTAACATTAATATCAAGTGCCATGGCAGTGAAGTTTCGCAGGACATTTCCCTTAGCCAGCTTACCTTCAGCCTGTCTTTGGGCAGTGCGACAACACCTTGCTTGATGATTTCCAGGACCCTCTCCACAGACAGCTCAGCTCCAGCCTGTAACAATCTTGAGCTAAAGAAGGTGATCACCTGTAACGGAGAGTGTTATGTGTTATTTTTTAAACAAGCAGATACATGAAGTGCACTTTCAGTAGATGCCCTTCTCACATGGCAGTCAAGCCATAATTCCATTCCTAAAGTGACCTGGCTTTCAACTCATATTAGTCCTCCTAAACATGGTCCTCATTCTATGGGGTTTGCTGACCGAATCAGAGCCAACCCTGAATATTTAGGCTGATTATTCATTCTGTGAATTAAGTAGCCTCCTGAATTTTTTAAAAAAGAATTATTTTATTTAACTCAATTTATTTTTTAATTTGACCAGAGACAGAGAAAGAAGGAGAGAGAAAGTGAGAAAGCTAGCTGCCAGGTCCGGGACTTGAACCGCAGTCAGCCATGTGGAAGTCCAGCGCCCTTAACCACCATGCCATAAGCTGGCCCTGAACTTTGTTCTTACATGTGCTGTCTGACTTTACATATGTAGACAGTAACACCCATCAAAAGGTGGAAAGAGAACACTAAGTCTTATAACCTTGCCAATTTTGATATTTAGTAGCTGTTACAGAAAGGTCTTAATAGAAAGGAACTTTGAAGCTAATGGCTAAATGATGTTTTGGGGATTACTAGTAGAATTTTATTTATTCACATCAGCCTTATTCCTGATCGCCATGGAGAATCAACAACCTATGATTACTTTTGTTTCATGTTCTGGCACAGCCTGGACTATGTGGCCAGATAGTAACACAGTAGAATTCTGAAAACAGCCCTGTCCCTAAATAAATATTTGTCACTAAAATCTTAACATCATAATTTTTTAGCAAATTGTTTCAAAAACCACAATGTTAGTAAATCCAGAAGATGCAAACACATACCTCCCCCTTTTGCCACAGAGTGTGTGTGCTTGCTAGAGAAAGACAGAAAGAGACAGAGAGAAGGAAAGTGAGGAATCACTCCCTAAGCGGGAAGGCCATGTCACGGTCCCTTCTGTGTCATTGTCTTCTTGGGATTTTAGGCATGCATGCACATGTGCCTGGCATGATTTTCAACCTGTCAGGTCTGGGGCTCAAACCACGGTTAGTCCAGTGCCTTACCACTATGTCACCTGCCAGCCTCATCATTGCATATTTTAAAATAAGATTTTAATCTATCACTGTATGTTTTCTATTTTTTATTTTTTTTAGAGGTTTTTGCTATAGGGCGTGTGCGCTCACCAGACAGGCAGAGAGAGACAGAGAGACAGAAAGAGAGAAATCACCCCTCAGGGGGGATGGCCACGCCGCAGTCCCTTCTCCTCCATTCTCCTCTCGGGATCTTGGGCACGCACACACACGCGCCCAGCGTGAGTTTTAAGCCACCGGGTCCGGGACGCAAACCGCAGTCGACTACATGGGAGTCCAGCGACATAGCCATTATGCTAACTGCTGGTCCCTGTTTTCTATTTTTTATGTCTCTCTTCAAAAATTTATTCACTATACTACGAAAATCAGTTTGTATATCTACATCTACACTCTGTGAGCACAATTTTGTTTTAAGTTTATTCTTTTTTTTTTCCATGAGTGAGGCACGGATAGACCCAAAAGGCTTTTCACTTCACGATTCCCCCCAGCCCAGTCTCAGCCTGCCTGGATCATGGGCAAACGCACATGCTCAGTATACTCAGGGAGTCCTCAGGACCCTAACCACGGGCCTTGCCAGTGTGCAGCTCATTGCATTACTGCTGCACCGCCTCCTGGCCCCTGTGAACAAAATTTTAATCCCAGAATTCCCAGAGGAGCTTAAAATCTGACAAAGGAAAAACAAAGCCCATAGGCACATATTGAAGAAACGAACCTGTGTACAAAATAAGCGTATTGCAAAGGAGTTGGTACCAGCAAACTGCTTGAGATGAATAAATGATTTATCCAGAATCAAAAGCAGTGCAGCAGCCAGCAGCTGCCAGTATTGCCACTCAGTGTCCCAGACACATGAGATGCTTGTTTGGCAATGGTCCTGGCCTAACCTGGCATAAATGCATTTCAGTAGCATTTATGTACTAGAGTATATTTCCACTAGACTCATTAGAAGTTGGTGTACTCTTGAACAATTAATGTTTATATGGACTCCCACATGGTTTGAGTCCCAGACCTGGCGGCTTGCTTTCTCGCTTTCTCTCACTCTCTCTCGGTCCCTCTCTGGTCAAATTAAAATAAATTAACAAGGTTAAAATAAAATAATTCTTAAAAAATATGCAATGATAAATATAAATGCATGTGTGTGTATAAATATCTTTACAGAGTTTAAACATAAACTTATTTTTTCTCATGAAAAAACTGGTTAGCAATATGAATTGTCTACTTTGTTGGTTAAACATAGTTGAATATTGGCAATTTCATGTGTCAATCTCGTACCTCTTCTTTGACCAAAAAATATTTAAAGAGCAGAAACATACCTGTCAAAAACACATTTCTAGGGCTAGCAGATGGCCTAGTGGCTATGTCACTGGACTCCCACATGGCCGAATATGGTTTGAGTCCCACTGGATGGCTTCAAAATCAATCTGGGTGCGTGTATGTGTGTGTGCACATGCGTGCATGTCCAAGAGTCTGAGAGGAGAATGGAGAAGGGACTGTGGCATGGTCATCCTCCCCCCCAGGCAGTGATTTTTCACTTTCACTCTCACTGTCTGTCTCTCTTTCTCCAGTGAGCGTATGTACCCTAAGGCAAAAATCCCTTAAGAGACACACACACACACACACACATACACACTCTAAGAATGAAAAAAACACCGATGAAAAAGTAGATAGGGCTTACACATGCATGAGATACACAGAATTATCCCCCCTTTCTAGTATATGCTAAAAGCTGACATTTCACTATTGGGCGATTTCTGGCATATAGCAATAGTTAGTATCAGCAAGGAGCAATTCCTAAACACAGCTGATCAATAAAAGTAGCTGAGAGTCTTGTGACATACTGATCTCAGGGTTTAACCACGGGCCTTCTACAGGGCTTTCTAGGTGGTCTGGATGACAAGCCAGAATCTGGACCAGAGGTCTCCAAACAAACTCACCAATTCCCTTTCTCTTCCTTTTTTCATCTCTCCCTCTTTCTTCTTTCTCTTTCTTTAAAGTTTATTTATTTATTTATTTAGGGGAGATGGTTGCTACGGGGCATGTGCCCTCCCTGGAGGGTGATTTCTCACATTTCTTCTCTCTGTCTCTCTCCAGCGAGCACAAAAATCTCAAAAAAAATTTTTTTTGTTTGTTAAATTTGTTAGTTGAGATTTGTTTTATGCCCTCAAATATGTTCTATCTCAGTGAATATTCTATGTGCACTGATGTTTCTGGGTGGAATGTCCTATAAATGTCAACTAGATCAAGTAGGTTGGTAATAATATTTGGGTCTTTTATATCAATACAAATTTTCTATTTATTTATTATATCAATTACTGAGAAGGAAGTACTGATTTATCTAATTACGATTGTGAATTTGTCTATTTCTCCTTGCAGCCCTATCACGTTTGTTTCATGTGTTTTGAAGCTCTGCTGTCAGTGTATATACATTTGGGGCTGTTAGGTCTTCCTGGTAAACTGACCCCTTTTTTTCTTTTTTTTTTTTTTTGGAGAGATTTTTGCTATAGGGCGCGTGCGCTCGCCAGACAGACAGAGAGAGACATAGAGACAGAAAGCGAGAAATCACCCCCCAGGGGGGATGGTCACGCCGCAATCCCTTCTCCTCCATTCTCCTCTCGGGATCTTGGGCACGCACGCACACGCGCCCGACGTGAGTTCCAAGCCACCGGGTCCAGGACGCGAACCACGATCGACCACGTGGGAGTCCAGCGACATAGCCATTACGCTAACTGCTGGTTCCCCACCCCTTTTTCTTTATATGGTGTACCTCTGCTAGTATTCCTTCTTGTTCTGAAGTCTACTTTGTCTGCTATTAACACAGTGCTTGCATGGTAAACCTTCTTTCATTCCTTTACCTTTAACCCATTTATGTTTTTATATTTAAAGTAGGTTTCTTGTAGACAACACTTAAGTCTTACTTTTTATCCAACCTGATAGGTTGTTTTTATTTGTTTTAGATTTTGCCACAGGGCATGTGGCATGCACTTATGGGAGAGAGACAGAGAGACAGCCAGAGAGAGAGAGAGAGAGAGAAAGTGAAAAGTCACCCCCTGGGGGAATGGTTACACCGCAATCCCTTCTCCTCTATTTCTTGGAATCTTCTGCATGCATACACGTGCCTGGCATGCTTTTCAAGGCACTGGACCTAGGACTGGAACCACAGAGTCCACCATGTGGGAACCAGCACATTAGCCATCACATCACCTCCTGGCCCCGATTATTTCTGTATTTTAACTAGGGCATAAGGACCATTCACATTTAATTTAGTTACTGGACTGGTTGGATTTAAATCTACCCTATTGCTTATTGTTTTCTATTTGTTCCACTATTACTATTCTGCTTTTCTGGCCTTCTTTTGGATTGACCATAATTTGTAATTCTATTTTATCCCCACCTTTTGTGTACTAGTTCTATTGGTCTTTCTTTCTTTTTCTTTCTTTTCCTTTTCTTTTTCCTTTTCCTCTTTCTTTCTGTCAGAGGGTGTGGCACATGCACATGTACACAAGTGAGAAGGATGAAAGAAAGACAAAGATAGAAAGGGAAAACCCAAAGTACCCTCCAATGGGGCCTGGTCATGCAATCTTTTTTTCCTCCAATTCTCCATTTCATCAGGATCCTGGCCACATAGGGCTTTATCTAGCATGTCTTTAAAGCTAACGGGATGGAGACTCAAACTCTTATTGGCCATTTGGGATCCTCCAATTCACTCTATTCAGCACCTAACCACTGTGTTAGGGGACAGCACTTTCTTTTTTCTTTTAATGGTTGCTCTAGAGTTTATATCTTTATCACAGTCTACCTTCAAATAATATTATACCACTTAACATTGTCAAGAACTGTAGAGTCTGGGACCAGCAGTTAGCATAATTACTATGTCGCTGGACTCCCATGTAGTTGATCGCAGTTCGAGTCTTGTACCTGGTGACTTAAACTCATGCCGGGTGCGTGTGCGTGCGTGCCCAAGATTCCAAGAGGAGAATGGAAGAGAAGGGACTGCGGTGTGGCCATCCCCCTTGGGGGGTGATTTCTCACATTTTGTCTCTTTGTCTCTCTCTGTCTTTCTGGCGAGCGCACACGCCCTATAGCAAAAAACCTCTCCAAAAAAAAACAAAAAACCCCTCCAAAAAAAAAAAAAAAAAAAAAAGAACTGTAGAGTCTGAAATTTTATCCTCCTGCGAGCTAACAGGTAAGCTAATGTCATAGCTTCATGGATTCTGAAAGAAGACAGATTTCTGGGTCAGATCAGAGGACAATTTGTTAGCAAGGCAATGACACTGATCAGAGCATTAACATCATTGCACTGGTACCTCCAGTTGCACAGGGTGACGTGACAAGAGCCAGATAACATCAGCACATACAGTAAGTCGTATTACAGGAAACGTATGGTGAGTTCAAGGAACCCAAAGCTCTTACGATGGTCATGTCTATCTTTTGCTACAGAAAGAGACACAAACATCCTTGAGATGATAATCTAGAACAAGGGCAGTCAGTGCCTTTGCTGACAAGATGTCAGAGACACGAGACCGAAGGAGAATTATCTCCCTGCGTATGTGTGTCAACTTCCAATTCATCCCTCCCATCCTTTGCATACTGGTGACACATCTTATTTCATATACATTACAAACCCTGCATTTTGCATACATTGTACTATTTTTGTTTTAGACAAGGGGTTGGAAACTTAGAACTGGTGGGCTAAACCTAGTCTATTGTCTGTTTTTGTCAATCAAATGTTACTGGAACATAGTCATGCTAATTTGTTCACATATTGCCTATGGCTGCTAAATACAGTCAAAGGACAACCACAGCAGAGTTGAGAGGTTGTGTCATAGAGTGGATAGTCCCATAAAGTCTAAAATACTATCTGGTCATTTACGGAAAGATTTGCTGATACTTCTTTAGACAGTCGATTATTCTATACAGAGAATCAATATGAGAAGTGTTTAATTTTTACCATTTCTGGAGCTAACCTCTTTTTTGCAGGTCTAAGTTTCTGTCAGGTATATTTCTTTTGTTTGAATAACTTTCTTTAACTTTTCTTACAGGACTCATATGCTAGCAATAAGTCCTCTCAGTTCATGTTTGTTTGAAAATGTCTTATTCTGCTTTCAGGTTTTTACAAATTAATTCATTAGCTAATCAGTACTAATTAATTAGCTAATCAATTAATTTGCTTGCTTGCTTGCTAGAGGGCACATGCGCTTGCCCAAGAGAGACAGAGAGAGGGAGGGAGAAGAGAAAGCAGTCCCCTGGGGAATGGTCATGCTGTAATCCTGTCTCCTCCATTACTCTCTCTTTTTGGAATTTTCAGCATGTAAACACATGCATCTGGCATGTTTTTCAAGCAGCTGGGTCTGGGACTCAAACTGTAAACTCAGCCATGTGGAATCTGGCTGTCTTAACCACCAGGTCATAGATTCACCTGTTTTTCGATTTTCAAACATATTTTTATGAGTAATAAATTCTAAACTGACATTTTTTTACACTTTAGCATTTTAAAAAATAATTATTTTATTTTATTTATCATTATTATTATTTAATTTGACGAGAGAGAGAGAGAGAAAGGGAAAGTGAGAAAGCAAGCCACCAGGTCCAGGACTCAAACTGGGTCGATCATGTGGGAGTCTAGCACCTTCACAGCCATGCCAACTGCTGGCCCCTACTTTAGCATTTTAAAGATGTCACTTCATTATCTGACTTACATAGGTTCTGACAAGAAGACTGCTGTTATCATCATTGTTCCTCTGTGTATGTTTTTTTTTTCCTCTGGCTGCACTTAAGATCGAATTTACTCTTTTATCTTTGGCTTTTCAGATATCTAAATAAATACTTTTTTGTGGGATTTTTAAAAAATGGATTTCCCTGATTGATTTTCTTTGAACTTCTTGTATTTGTGATTTCAGGTCTTTCATTAATTTTGGAAAATTTTCAGCCATAATCTCTTCAAATTTTTCTTCTGATTGTTCTCTCTCTGTCTCCTTATTCCGGAACTCCAATTATATGTACACTGGATTATTAAATATTGTCCTATTCCTCTTAGCTGTTCTGTTCTCACATTTTTTTTCTCACCACGTTTATCTACATAATTTATGCTGATCTATCTTTAAGACTACATATTTTTTCCCCTTGATGGCAATTTTTAAAAAATAATTATTTATTTATGTAATTCCATTTGCCATTATTATTTTTTGACCAGCCATGTGGGAGTCCACCACCATGCCACCTGCCAGCCCCATCATTATTATTTTTCGATTTGACCAGAGAGAGAAAAAAAGAAAATGAGAAAGCAAGCCACCAGATCTGAGACTTGAACTACAGTCAGCTATGTGGGAGTCCAGCACTTTATCCACCACACCACCTGCTAGCTCCTCAGCACAATCCTTTATCTGTCATATCATGTTCTTTATTTCTAGCATTCTCATTTATTTTTTTCTTACAGTTTCCAACTCTTTCTGGGATTCTCCATCTATCAATATTTATGCATGTTGTCATCTTTTCCACTAGGTTAGGGATTGGCCAACTTTTTTCTCTAAAGGGCCAGGTTATAAATGTTTTAGGTTTGTGAGTTATAATAAAGTGTCTGTCACATATATGTCTCTTAAAAAAATCATAGCTTACAGTCTGTACAAAGACAATTGTGAGCTATAGTTGGCCCATAGAACATTGATGACCTTCACACTAGATCTTTTTTTTTTCTTTCTTTCTTTTTTTTTTTTTAAAGGTTTCTGCCATAGTGTGTGTGTGCTCACCAGGGAGACAGTGAGAGGGAAAGTGAGAAATCATCTGCCTATACCCACTGGTAGGGATGACAATGCTGCAATCTCTTCTCTGCCATTCTCCTCCTAGGATTTTGGGTACACACACACATGCACCTGGCATGATTTTCAAGTTGCTAGGTCTGGAACTCAAACTGTGGTCAGCCATGTGGGAGTCCTGTGAATTAACCAACATGCCACTTGCTGGATCTTTTTCTTCTTTTTTTAAGAGAGGTTTTTGCTATAGGGCACATGCACTTGCCAGAAAGATAGAGAGAGACAGAAAGCAAGAAATCACCCTCGAGAGGGGATGGCCACGCCGTAATCCCTTCTCCTCCATTCTCTTCTTGAGATCTTGGGCACGTACACACATGCGCTGGGCATGATTTTAAGCCACTGGGTCCGGGACTCAAATTGCGGTCACTACATAGGAGTCCAGCAACTTAGCCATTACGCCAACTGCTGGTCCCTTTGTCTGATAGTTCTAATGTTTTAGTCATTGCTGAATCTAGTTCTGTTGTCTCTTGACAATATGAGTTGTTTTTTTTTTTTTTTTTTTTTTTTTGAAATTTTGGGGGGCACGAGGGGGGCATGTTTTTCTGAAATTTTAGGGGGCCAGCAGGTGGCATGGTGGTTAAGGTGCTGGACTACCACACGGCCAATTATGGTTCAGGCTGCTGACCCGGTGGCTAGAAAATCACCCTGGATGTGTGTGCATGTATGCCCAAAATCCTATGGGTAGAATGGAGGAGAAGGGATTGCAGAGTGGCCTGCCCCCCAGGAGGAGATTCCTCACTTTCCTTCTCTCTGATTCTCTCTGGTGAGTGCACGCACCCTATGACAAAACCTTGGGGGAAAAAAGCTTCATTTGGTTGAATGATGGACAACAGAACCATAGAGACTGAGGTAAATACTATTTATGTTGGAGTTAGGCACACCTCTCCTTAACTCAGGCTTAGGACTGAGCTCATTTACTTAGAAGATGAGCTGAATTGAAGTTTTTGTTGTTATGACTATCTATAAATGGCATCTTTTAAAATTTTTTTTATTATTTTTTTATCTTTTAGAGAGAGATTTTTGCTAACTTAGAAGATGAGCTGAATTGAAGTTTTTGTTGTTATGACTATCTATAAACGGCATCTTTTTTAATTTTTTTATTATTTTTTTATTTTTTAGAGAGAGATTTTTGCTATACGGTGCATGTGCTTGCTGGAGAGACAGAGAAAAGGAGACAGAGAAAAAGAAAGTGAGAAATCACCCACCCCCAGGGAGATGGCCATGCCACAATCCCTTCTCCTCCATCCTCCTCTCAGGATTTTGGGCACGCATGCACACGTGCTTAGTGTGATTTTTTTAAGCTGCCAGGTCCGGGACTTACACCGCCATGGATTACATGGGAATCCTGTGACATAACCACTATGCCATGTGCTGGTCCCCATGAACCACATCTTCGAATGACACCTTCTGTGTACTCGGGATCTGAAGTGCTGTAGGCTTTTCAATGCTCATGCTCCCCTTTCTGCCTTCAGTTATCTCTGTATACCTGGGTCACAGAGCAGGGTCTTGATCCAGGCTCTTCATTCATTTCCAGTAGTATTTTGCTGCTGCTCATTACTTAGTTCTTGCTAGACTGGTGGCAGGAGATAAATGGTCCTCTATTGTCCTAGACCTGCTCTCTTAGACCTGCTGTCCCAAGACTTGAGTCTTAAGAACACTCTGTATGCTTGGTCCATCTTTCCTTCCCTTTTCTTGTGGCAGCTGAAATTTGCTCAGTCTCTGTAGTAAATCTTATGGAAGGATACCTCTAGTGGTACTCTCATAGGATCTTGGGGCTAAGACAATTTCCTTCATCTTCCCCACAAGCAGAGGGTCTTTTCTTCTATTCTTCCCCAGCAAAAATGTGTCTCTACCTATGCTCTGAGGTAACAAAGTTTGGTATTCCTCTCCCAAAACCCAAGGCTTTTGTACCACATGAGAGAAGAGGCTGGCATGGGTCTTTCTTTGGCTTCTGCCTGGTCACCAGTTTCAGTAAAAAAGAAGTCTGTGAGTACCAATTCCTTTCATTTCTGGGTCTCCTGGTGTTCTGTAATGTCACACTAGTTCACACTCAATCTTCAGCTAATTGTTAAAATCACCTCTGATTTCTCTTTATCCACTTGTGTGGTAGCCACCTGGACCTCCTGTGCTCTGCCATAAATGATTAGTCCTGGTGTTTCACCTCTATGGGAGGAAGAGTGATTCAAATGACTTCAATGCCCTGTGACCCAGCCTCACTGATGGGTTCAGGAACATTTATGATTTTGTGAGTTCTCTCTTTTTCTCTTTGTTAAGGTGGTAACTCTTCCTACCTTTCTAAATCTCAGGGAGAAGTTCACTTCAGGATTTTTTTTTTTTTGAAAGAATCATTTAATTTAATTTAACTTATTTATTTTAATTTGACCAGAGAGGGACAGAGTGAAAAAAAGAGCAAGAGAGATGGAAAGTGATCAAGGAAGTCACCAGGTCCAGGATTCAAACCGTGGCTGGCCATGTGGGAGTCCAGCGCCCTTAACAATCAGGCTACCTGCCAGCCCCATCAGGAAATTTTTCTTAAGATTATTTCTTCTATGAGAAAGACAAAGCAGGACAGACAGAGGTATTCATAGAGACAGGCATCCCCTAACCCCAGGGTCTTCATACTGCAGTCTACCCATCTCAGTCAGCTGGGATCCTGGATAATCACACACACACCTCACAGGCTCGGTCAGGTCCTGCAGCATGATCCCAGGACTGTTCCTATGAGTCCAGTGGTGTTATTGCTATGCCATGGCCTGGTCCAGAAAATGTATTTTTCAGTACTAAATAGACTGAGGTACAATTTACATACAATAAAATGTAAGTACTTTTTTTTTTTTTTTTTTTAAGTTTTCTATAGAGTACATGTTTGCCAGAGAGGGAGAAAGGGACAGAGAAAGTGAGAAAGCACACCCCAGGGGGACAATCACGCTGCAATCCCTTCTCTGCTCTCCTCTAAGGATTTTGGGCATGCATACACACGTGGCGGTATTTTTCGATCTGCCGCGTCCAGGATTCAAACTGCACAGTTGGACCCATGAGATCCAGTTGCCTTAACCACCACCCCACCTAAATGGCCTGAAAGTACACATTTTATTAATATTTGTACAGTTCAGTGAGCTTTAAAAATGTATACACTGTAACCATCCCTTCATCATTCTGCAGACATTCCCTCCTGCTCTGTCCCAGCCAATTCCCCAGGACCCCATCCTGTCCCTCCATTCTCCTCACCTAGAACACTGTCACCACAGAGCTGCATGGCTGGTTCTCTACCTCCTTCAAGTCTTGGTTCAAATGCACCTTCTGAGAGGCCTTCGTTAGCCACTCTCTTAAAAAAAAAGTAACAGCAATCTCTCACCTATTCCAACTGGCTCTCATTATGCCCCTTGTTCTTCATTTTTCTTTTTTCTTAAGCAACTGGGTATTGATGACACTTAAAAAAAAAAAGACTGGGGAGAATTTCTATTTTGTGTTTTTGAAAAAAATCAAGAATTATGATTTAACCTTGTTCAACATTCGTGGGACTGTCAAATATGCAACTAAATGCATTAGTTTCAAGCTCAGTAAGGATGGCCAGTTCTGGAAATAAACAAGATCTAATGTGAATTTTACATTGTTCAGGGATAAAAATAGTTCCTGCCTTTACCATACTGTACAACTATTATAGTTCACTGCATCTGTTCTCTCCTCAGACTCAGCCATTGCTTGCCTTAGGCAACTAGAACATTGCTTTCAAGTCCTTTCTCCTTTGGTGTGGTATTTCTGCTTTGTCCTGCTGCTTCATTCGGCCAGATCATATCATCGTAGTTTTAGATGGAGGGGTAAGTACCAGTGGGTAATAAAAATGTGGCCTCTTGAAAAATACATGCCTACCTCCTTTTGCAGTAGTTAAAAAGCGCTCCAAGGTTAGTTCTCCTGTCTTAGATATTAGGTTCTGCTCATGTCTTAACAAAAACTATCAACTCTCAACTCCCTGTCAGCTAAATATAACAGTAGATTCTGAGTCTCCTCCACCACTACTTTTCAAGGTTAACTCCATGAAGGAAGGAAATCGCAAAGCCTTGCTTAAGCTGAAATTTCAGAGGTATTCAGGGGAGGGAAAAGGACGATAAAGTGCTGAAAGAAGCAAAAGTAGAGCTGCTATTCATATCTTTATCATAGCATTCTTTTCAAAATATGTAAAAAGAGTTTAAAATGAATTTCCAGTGTGCCCAGCACTATTTTGGGTGGTAGTATTCAACAAAAAGTTGTTGGAAAACCTGCCCATTTTGAATCTTATTTAAGTTTATATCCAAGTGAATGCTGAAAACATGGGATTTAGAATGAGAAGACCTGGATTCAAGGGCTGGCTCAGCGACTTAGGAGCGAAGTGACCTCATGTCAATTTTGTCCTGCTCTGCCTTCCTTCCGGGAATGGTGGAAGGGTAAGTCGGAGAGTGCAGATGCAGAAAACCCACAGTGATCAAGCCCTGTGCTCATACATGAGCTCATTACCCACGACAACGATTCTTAGATCCTGAGGCAGAAGTCTGTATGAACATCACCTAAGAAACTTTCACTCACCAGGTTTTCTTATCCATAAAGTGGGATAATAATCCTAGTTCACAAGATTTAAAAGAGATAACTCCCACAGGGGCCAGCAGGTGGCATGGTGGTTAAGGCGATGGACTCCAACATGGCCAACCACAGCTTGAGTCCTGGACCTGGTGGCTTGCCTTCTCTCTTTCTCTCTCTCTCTCTCTCATGCCCTATAGCAAGTAAAATAATAATAATAATATTAAATAAAACTGATTTTTAAAAAACGATAACACATACAAAGGCACTTAGCTCTTCGCTTTCAGCACTTAGTAGGTGTGCTTAAAATGGCTTAGCCATTTATTTACCAATATTTTTAAAAGGTTTTTGCCATAGGGCACATGCACTGGCCTGAGAGAGACAGAGAAGACAGAGAAAATGAGAAATAATGCCCCAAGGGGGACGGCCATGCCACAATCTCTTTTCCATTCTCCTCCTGGGATTTTGGGTACACACGCAATGCTCCTGGTGTGATTTTCAAGCCACCAGGTCTGAAACTCAACCACAGTAGGCTATGCGGGAGTCCAGTGCCTTAACCACCATACCACTTGCCGGCCCCTATTTAGTTTTAAAACGACATAGTAGCATATAGCCAAATGAGAACACATTTTTCACTGAATACAGTTGAAGTATCAATCAGTGACCCGCTTTTGTGACGATGACAGAGAAGTTAACACTGGATGCAAGTCCAGCTGAATGGCCTGCTTGTGTTTCCACCAAAAGGGTCTGACTGCGTGCCACACTCTGCCTTTTCACGTCTTTCAAAGGAGACTGAGTTTTAAATGAATGGAGTTTAAATCCTTTGCATGGTTCTTGTGGGTCTTTTTTTTTTTTAAAGAATTATTAAAATTTATTTATCATTATTATTTTTTAAAATTGTTACGGGACACATATACTCATTAGAGAGAGAAAGAGAAAGCAAGCCACCAGGTCCAGAACTCGAACTACACTTGGCCATGTGGGAGGTCAGCCCCCCAATCACCACGTCACTTCTTCTGGCCCCAGATCTTGTGGGTCTTCACAGAAAAGAACATGTTCTTTCAGAGACACTTTAAAGGATGTTAATAGCCTGGCTACTAAGACTGCTTCTCATTTCACCTGTACAATAAAAACCAATTTGACATTGTTAGAAAATCTTGAAGAACGTAAACAATGAAAGCTCCAGGTCTGTAAACATCATCAGGTGTTTTTGGGTAGTGAATGGGCAAACCAAATGAGAAACTGGAGGAACATTTCGTGAACGGGTACAGTAGGTAGGCACGGCGGTTACCAGCATGGGCCTTATCAAACCACCTGTGACTGAGTTAGCTTTATCGCTGTCTGAATGTATGCCTCTGAACAAGTTAATTAATCTTTCTAAACTGGTTTGCCTGAACTTGAGCGTTAAAACGAAATATACCTCATGAGTTTGCTTTTTAATGAGGGTTAAGTAAAATAATGCACAGATATGCTTCCCAGGCATACAAAAGCTAACAATGATAGTGACGAACAGAAAAGGAGTACATGGTTTCGAATGTGCTTTAAATAAAAGTTTACGCTAAGTAATCCAAATAATGTGCAATAATGATGATCTATTACCTATTACAGCTATGACCATAGGAACAAACCTCTGGGATAGTCTTTTGTCAGGAACAGAGTAAATATTGGCTATCACAATGAAAAGTGCTGGAGCATTTTCTCCCAATATAGTATAGGTAATGTTAGCAGATATTTACAGTGCAAAGTTCAGATGACTATTCTAAAATTAAGAAAAAAAAAAAAACATAAGGGGACCAGCAGATGGCATAAGGGTTACATCACTGGACTCCCAAGTAGCTATATCTGTAGTTTGAGTTCCGGACCCGGTGGCTTAAAAATTCATGCCAGGCACGTGTGTGTGCATGCCCCAAATCCCGACTGGAGAATGGAGGAGGAGGGATTATGGCATAGTCATCTTCCCCAGGGGGTGATTTCTTGCTTTACTGTCTCTCTGTTTCTCTTGTCTCTCCAGTGAGTGCATGTACCCTATACCAAAAATCTCTCTTAAAAAAAAAAAAAAGAAAAAGAAACATAGAAAAGAACAAAAAAAGAAATTAGAATCAGAAAGGTCTCAAGAAAGGCAAAAATAAGAAGAGATGGACACAAGATTACAAGGAGGGCAAACAGAAATGACTGGGATAACGCAGAGCAGAACCATGAGGGGTGAAAAAGGACAGACTGGATATTTCCCTAATGTAAAGACCTGGATAAATCAAGGAAAACCAGGAGTATCCCCCATTCTGGAACTTCAAAGAGATACATTTATAAATGGATACAAGAAAATACTAATTTAGCACTGTAATGTCCCTTCTTGGGTGATATTCTTAGGCCAATTACACATCAAGAGTTTCAGACTATAATAGGCTACACTTGGCATCAGATTAATTTCAGAGGATAAAAAATAGCATGCCAATAGCACATCCACAGGTTTTTGTTTTCCCTAGGAATCCTCACAGTGGTTTCAGGCCTAATCTTTGGCCCTCAAATTGCAGCTCAGGGCCAAGAGAATGAGACTACTGTGGGAGGATGCGATAGCTGCCCTCATTTGGAAACTATATCCCACACAGAAGAAACCAATACCCTTGAGACATTCTCAGCTTCTAAGTCTTGAAAAGGACATACCCAGTTAGGAGTTCTCTCATGCAACGAAGCCCAAAGCCATGGCTTCCCACCAAGTATTTATAGTTCATTCATAGTCCTCCCAATTCAGACAGTTAACCAATCCAATGTCATTTTGTCATCTTATCAGTTTAACATAGCCACATTGCCTGGTAACACAGCTGACATTTCCCCTTCATCAGATTTCTAAGGAATAGAGCTAGAAGCAACTTAACCCAAGGCCAATTTCTGAAGTCAAAGGGTTTTGTTAAACTTTTACTCACAGCGTAATGAATCTTAAACGCAGTATTTTACTTCCAAAAATGGTACTAGCAATAAATAGAACTGAAATTGTACAAATCCATGAATAGCATGGCTGGAAATGGGTCCTTAGAAATAAGTAAATAGTGGGACCAGCAGATGGCGTAATGGTTACATTGCTAGACTCCCATGTAGTCGACTGTGGTTCAAATCCTGCATGTGATGGCTTAAAACTCACACCAGGCATGTGTGTATGCATGCCCAAGATCCTGAGAGGAGAAGAAGAAGGGACTGCAGCACGGCCATCCCCCCTGGGGGTGATTTCTCAACTTTCTGTCTCTGTGTCTACCTGGTGAGCGATTGTGCCCTGTAACAAAAATTTCTCTCTCTAAAAAAAAAAAAAGAAATAAGTAAATAGCTAGCCTATGAAGTTGACTTCATAGAGAAAAATAATTTCTGCTCAATATTATAACCCTTCACACACTGTTGTTAGGAATAAACTGCTAAGGAGAATGGATAAAGGTGCTGCCTGAGTCCTGGATAGTTCTTTGAGAGCAGGGATCAGATCAGGGTCTGCATTCCCCAAGGGATATCCTTCAACATCCAGGGACTTCATTTTCCCTCATCCCTGGTGTTTTCGTATTCGCATTTCCTACCAAAACATACAAATAACATTAACTCTTGGACTATAAGCTATAGTCTACCTAGGTGTCAGCCACATCTATCTTACAAAAGAAGACAGGGTAACTTGTGACAAGTATCCCATGGGCAATAATTTATTAACTTTATGAACATTAATATTTCTTTCTCTCTTTAAAGACGGTGTTTTGCAATGTCATGATTCTCCTTCTGAGTCTCCAAGCTGAGACTACAAGTGGGAGCTGCAATGCCTGGCTACTTACACAGGGTTGCACTATTGCCCAGGCCAGCCTCATGGTCTTCCTGCCTGCACTTCCCCAGTCACTGGGATTGCAGATATGCTCATAGAGCCAGGCCTGGGTTGGACAGGAATCAAACTGGGACTTCCATGATGTCTCAGTCCTACTGTCTTAGTACAAGCCACCATAGCTAGGCCAGTACTTGTCAGTTTTCAAAGGCTGAGTTTATACCAATTAAACCCAGAGTTAACAAGGACATGGGGCCATAGAAAGAACTAATTGAGAAGCAGCTTGTAGATGCTCTCACATGTACTAAATATCAACAAGTCTACATGAGAGTTCTGGTTCATGATGGTGGGGATTTAAAGACTTGTCTAAGGGGCCAGCAAATGGTATGGCAGTTATGTCACTGGACTCCCACATGGCTGAATGCAGTTTGAGTCCTGGACCCAGCGGCTTGAAAATCATGCTGGGCACATGAATGTTCATGCCCCAAATCCCTAGAAGAGAAGGGATTGCGGCATTGTTATCCCCACTGGGGCATGATTTCTCATTTTCTCTCTCATTCTGTCACTGTCTCTCTCTCTCTCCAGCGAGCGTACTCACTCTAAGGCAAAAACCTCTAAAACATATAAAGACTTGCCTAAGATTGTCAAGTCTGAGAAATAAACATGCTCATGTGAAATAGTGTTTCTGTTTTATCTTGATTGCACTGATGGCAACTATATCCAAATGCCTCAATTCTGTTGATGATACCTAATTGATGCTGATATAAGTTTGGGAAAATGAGTGTGTACATGGCAAAATATTTTGCTATAGCTGCAACTCTTAGGTACATAGTTGAAGCAACTTATGGAAAGCCAATGAAAACACTAATTAAACTGATAGCAAAGGGCTTTAACTTTTTACTTCTGCTTACCACACACAAAACAGTAATAATATGAAGAAAAATCAGTAAGTAGACTTGCAAAGTATACTCACTTATATAGTTACATTAATATGTGATTGTGGCGACCATCAGCAATTAACACATCCTGTATGTAAGAGCCTAGAATGGGAGCCTGGGTATAGCCCAGAGCTGACTTCAACTATGTACCTAATGACTACACAAGGCTACCAGGATAGGTACAAGATTAATCCACTTTGATGAATTGGCTTCTGAGATTAGACAGAAGCATTCTCTTTTTATTTTTATTATATTTTCAGGTTTTTGCCATAGGGTGTGTGCACTTGCTGCAGACAGACAGAGACAGAGACTATGAGAGGGAAAGTGAGAAATCACCCCACCACCAGGGGGAAAGGCCAAACCATAATCCCTTTTCCTCCATTCTGCTCCCAGGATTTGGGGAATACATGTACACACACGTACACACACGTACACACACACCCACACACACAGAGGGTGATTTTCAAGCCACCAGGTCCAACACTCAAACTGTAGTCAGCCATGTGGGAATCCAACGCCTTAACCACCATGCCACCTGCTGGCCCCAAATTTTCTTAAATACAGAAATTTGATCAGAATCTATAGGCATTTGCATTTACGGATTGCTGCCACCCTGAATGCAAATAGGAAGTTTTTGCTTACAGCCCATTTTCCTTGCTTTCTCCTCTATCTCCAGTTTGGCTCAGCCACTTTCCACTTCAGCATTTTTTTTTTTTTTTTTTTTTAATTTTTTAAAAAACTTTAAGTTTATTTGTTTTTTGAGAGAGAGAAAGAGAGAGCGTGCATACACATGTGCATGAGCATCCCCAACAAGGTTTCAATGCTGTGCAATCCACACTGGCCTTTTTTTTTTTGGAGAGGATTTTTCTATAGGGCACGTGCGCTCGCCAGACAGACAGAGAGAGACAGAGCGACAGAAAGCAAGAAATCCCCCCCCGGGGGGATGGTCACGCCACAATCCCTTCTCCATTCTCCTCTCAGGATCTTGGGCACACACGCACACACGCCCGGTGTGAGTTGTAAACCACCGGGTCCGGGACGCGAACTGTGGTGGACTACGTGGGAGTCCAGCGACATAGCCATTATGCTAACTGCTGGTTCCCTACCTTAGCTTTTAAAACCCTAAGAGACAGACTTATATACTCCAGGAATGAGTCTGGGGACACTAGTCAGTCTAAGAAATCAGATTTAATGATATTTCTATGATGGGGCTCCCAAGAAAACAACTGCTTGATGAACAGGAGTCTCACAGAGAAGCAGCAGCAGAAAAGAAATTATTTATTTATTTATTTAAAATTTTAAGAGATTTTTGTTATAGGGAACATGTGCTTGCCGGGCGGGGGAGGGGGGAATCACCACCTGGGGGATGGTCATGCCCAAAATCCCTTCTCCTCAATTCTTCTCTCAGGATTTTGGGTACATATGCACACATGCCTGGCGTTGGGAAGAAATAATTTAATAAAATATTTGATAGTTCTGAGCTTGTGCCACTAGACTAAAAGGGCCTGCCAAGTGTCCAATATAATTAACCAAGGTATGGCAAATCTGGATTATTTCTGAACATAAGAATAAAGAGATTAGATTAACTTCTAGAGAGAAGAGATCATATATGAAGTAAGAAAAAAAGAGTTTTTCAGAATTGAGCAATTAAAAAAAAGCTATCTTACATATATTCTTTTCTCAGAAAGCTACTGTAGGACATACTCCACAAATACGAAGCAATAAACTAAGAAAGCAAGATGCAGGATTCAGTCTCATTGTAAGAACAGTGAAAGAAATTCCCAGGAAAATCCTGAATCTATGTAGGAGAATCGCCATTCAGTGGGTGTGGCAGGAAATCAGACTCTAAGGAAAGAATGAAATTGAGAATGTAACCTGATGTGTTTGACTACTTGAGAGGAGTTTTTTGTTTGTTTTTGACTTTTAAATTAAGTTTTTTCTCATAGGGCTCTTGTGCTTGCCAGAGAGAGACAGTAAGAGGGAAAATGAGAAATCACCGCCCTCAGGGGGGATGGCCACACCATAATCCTCTCTTCTCCATTCTCCTCTAGGAATTTTGGGCACATGTGCACATGCGCCCAGTGTGATTTTCAAGCCACCAGGTCTGGGATTTGAACCACAGTTGGTCATGTGGGCGTTCAGTGCCTTAACTACCACACCACTTGCTGGTCCCCTTGAGAGGAGCTTTGGGAGTCCTGTTAGAAAGACTATATAGTTCTGTTAGTGACTGGATATTTACAACACATAACAAAGAAAGGCCTAGAATCTAGAACAATAGTAATATAATATGATATTAATAAGAAAAAGAAAAATAGCTCAAAAAAAAAAAAAAAAGGGCAGAATGTTTGAATGCGCATTTACCAAAAGAAGAAGTCCAAATGACCAGTAAATATGTGTAACAGGCTCATCCTCATGAGCAACTGAGAAATGAGAAATTCAAATTATCATGGGATGCCATTATCAAACTGACAAAACTAAAACTGTCTATGAAGAAGTAAAGCAATAGGAATTATCATACAGGACTAGCTGCGGTGTAAAATGGTAGCGCCCTATTAAAAATAGCATAGTAAGACAACATCCTACAATTCCACAAGGACAGGATGTTGGCTCTTCAGTCCACTCCAGTGCTTAGATTATGAATCACATTAACTATTCAAGAAATATTTATGAAATCCAATTGAATGGGAAAAAACTAATGTAGAAAAAAAAAAAAACTTCAGTAAAAGCATTTTTAAAAAGGACAGGAAGCAAAAGTTCATAGACCTGTGAAAAATGTTCAACCATACTAGTAATTAAAAAAATTAAAATAAATACAATAGGGGCCAGCAGGTGGCACGGTGGTAAAGGTGCTAGACTCCTACAGGGATGACCATTGTTTGAGTTCTGGAACTGCTGGCTTGCCTTCTCACTTTCCCTCTCTATCTCTGATCAAATTTTAATAATAATAATACAATTAAATTTAATAATTCATTTAAAAAAGAATTTAAAAATTATGAAACACCATTTTTTACTATAAGCAATCAAAATAATTATAATACTAAAAACTATGAAAGTGTAGTGAGATAGATTCTCATAGGTTATCTGTATAGATACAAGATAATATACACGTGCAGAAATTGTACAATGTTTGTAGAAAGCAATGGTAGCCTGTGTTGAACCTTAAAAATATAGTCTTAGAGGGAACCAGCAGTTAGCGTAATGGCTATGTCACTGGACTCCCACATAGTCAACCGCGGTTCGTGTCCTGGACCCGGTGGCTTAAAACTCAAGCCGGGCGCGTGTGCATGCGTGCCCAAGATCCCAAGAGGAGAAGGGAGGAGAAGGGATTGCGGCGTGACCATCCCCCCTGGGGGGTGATTTCTCGCTTTCTGTCTCTATGTCTCTCTCTGTCTGTCTGGCGCGCGCACGCGCCCTACAGTGAAAATCTCTCCAAAAAGAAAAAAAAAAAGAAAAAAAAATATAGTCTCAGATATTAAAAATTAATATTCAGTTTTAAAACTGTATCAGAAATGAAATCTAAAAATGGAAGATAAGATTTATTTATACACAGTTCATTAATTATTAGTTGATATAAAACATTGAAAATAATTAAAATGAGTGATAATGGGATAACGACTAAATATTTTTAGGACATCTATAATACAATCTAGATAGATAATAAAATGTGAGACTTTTCAAAGAATTAATAGCAAAGAAAAAAGTCAATGATCAAAATGTTAAGTAAAAATGGCAGAATATGGAACTGTAAAATAAAATCCCAATTCTATTCAATATATACAGTATAACACACACACACACACAAACACACACACACACACACGACATAAAGTAATGATTACAGCAAAACAGATGGCGAGTATAGTTAATGCGGAAAGAAGGAACTCTTACTTTTGGAGTTCTTACCAAGGTTTACTAGGTTAAAGTTTCTCTGCTTTAATACTTAAAAAGAATGACAATAAATATCTCCAATTACACTTACCAGGTCAATATTTTGCATTATATCCTGGAATGAAGGATGAGTTCGAAATTGTTCAAAGAGATCTCGTTTGTAAAGCAGTGCATACACCAAGTTTGGGTTGTGGTGAAGAGAATTAGTCAGGCAGGAATTGATGATCTCTAACATCATTCGAATCACTTCTTCAATGACATTTAGGTCTTGTGCCTTAGAAAGAAAGAATCCCACAGTCAGTGTTGTATTTATTTATTTATTTATTTTTCCTTGTAACAGAATTAAAAATAAGAGTAACTGCTTATACTTGTCATAGCATTGGAAAACCCATGCAGAAAAGCTCCTCAAGATAATTTCCTTCAAGAATCTTGGAATGAGGTTTATCAACTACTAAGAAATTTGAGTTGAAATCTTTTGGACTTAGTATGGTGATTATTAGAAATTTCATCTAATAAATCACAGATTTAACAATCTGGAAGGAGATCTGGGGCTTGCTCAGTTCCTCAGATCCTTATTTGTAGCCTCCTATTTGGTATGATACTATTAGACTTCATGAAATAAAGTAGTGTTAGGGTCTCATGGATTCTAAGAAAAATGCCCAGTCCAAAAAATATCCTTGTGTCTCTATATGGTTACATTTACTTTACTATTTACAAACAAATAGTCCACAGTGGGCAACCCTGGTGGTGCAGTGATAATACACTGCTGAAGCAAAGCTGGATCCATACAGAGGATCACTGGTTCAGTTCCCTGGTCAACCTGTATACACTAGGTCTATAATCCTGACTGGCTGGGAGGGCTGCATGTGGTTTAAATATAATACTTAAAACCCAAAGATTGGTAGAGTGGATAAAAAAAAAAAATGACCTCACTAGATGCTATCTACAAGAGACTTTAAATATTCACTTCAAGTATAAATAGGTTAAAATTAAAAGAATGAAAAAAAAGGTAAAGCCATGTAAACATAAGGCGAAAGGAGCAAAAACGGCTATATTATTATCAGGTAAAGCAACTTCAGAGACTACATGGCTCACACAGTTAAAAACATTTATTACCTGCTTCTTTACAGAAAAAATTTACTACTGTGCTCTAGAGAAAAAAAGGTGCACCTATTTCTATATGATTAATCTTTGCCTCTATTTTGTTAAATACAATGTATAACATTCAATCAAAACTCGTGATACAAAAAGCAAATGAAAAACAACCCATGTCAAAGAGATAAGGTAATCGGCAGATCTGACTCAGAGATAGAGGATACTCAAAACATCAAAAAAAGGAATTTCAAAGAAATATGTACTCACATATGTGAATTGATGGGGAACTGCAGTAGAGTTAAAAACTATGAGTGAAAAATCATAATGCTATAATTTTTAAAAGTGTAATAGCTTAAATGAGTTCAGTAGTAAACCTGACAAACCTGAGGAAAGAACTATAACTTAACTTAGAAAGAAAAGCAGCAAACACCCAGACTAGAGAGTCCAAAAAGAGCTGGAGAGCAGTATGTTACACATTAATGTACATTAATTGACTCCCGGGAGAAAAAAGAATGAATAAAGCAAAAGAGATGCTTGAAGTGAGAATGGCTGAACTTCAGAGATTAGCCCCCAAAGGCTCTCCCCAACAAAAACCAAACCAAACCACGAATACACACACACACACACACACATTTGGATACATATGTAAAAATTACTGCAATCTCACAACAAAGAGAAAATCTTCAAGGCAGTCAGGGCACCAAGAATTAAATACAAAGGCACACAGATAAGATTATGGCAGATTTCTTATGAGAGACTATGCAATCCAACCTAAATGTGGAAGCATCATTAAAGTGCTAAAATAAGAGCCAACTAAGAATTTTATAACCAGAAAAAATATCTTTCAACAATAAAAACAAAATGATGACCTTTTTTCAGTCTAAGTAGGTTGACTTCTTTATTTTTCTTTATTTTTTTTATTTTGGAGAGGTCTTTGCTATAGGGCGCGTGTGCCTGCCAGAAAAACAGAGAGAGATAGAAAGCGAGAAATCACCCTCTAGGAGGGATGGCCACGACACAATCCCTTCTCCTCTATTCCCCTCTCAGGATCTTGGGCACACACGCACACGCACCCGGTGTGAATTTAAAAATTTTTTAAAAAATTGTTATAGGGTATATGTGCTCACCAGAGACAAAAACAGAGAGAGGGGAAAGTGAGAAAGCACTTCCCTGGAGATGTCCAGGCCACAATCCCTTCTCCTCCATTCTCCTCTCAGGATTCTGGGTATACACACATGCACATGTGATGCGCCCAGTGTATTTTTCAATCTGCTGGGTCTGGGACTCAAACCATGCAGGTGGCCATGTGGGATCCAGCTGCCTTAACCTCCGTACCATCTGCTGGTCCAAAATAACTTATTATCTGCACACCTGCACTATACAAAATATTAAAGACATTTCCTCAGACAAAAGGCATAGAAAGTCAGACAGAAATAAAGATATATGCAAGGAAATAAAAATATAATTTTCATTTATTTTAATTACCAGAGGGTGTACATGTTTACCAGAGGAGAGAGAAAGCCCTCCCTCAACCCAATAGGGAATGGTCATTCCTCAATCCTTTTTCCTCCATTTCCCCACCTTATCAGCATTTTGCACATAATATATTTTTACCTGGTATTTAAAAAAATATTTATTTATTTATATTTATTATTATTATTATTGTTTTTAATTTGCTATAGGGCATGTGCACTCATCAGAGAGAGAGAGAGAGAGTAAGAATGAGAAAGCAAGCCACCAGGTCCAGGATTCAAAACCACAGCTGGTCATGTGAGAGCTAACCACCGTGCCACCTGCTGACCCCAACACCTGGTATGTTTATCAAGCTGCCGAGGAGGACTTGAACTGTGGTTGGCCATGTGGGATCCAGTTCCCGTATCTACTAGGCTACAGGGGCAGTCTGATATTTTTATTTTCAATCATTGTAAAAGAGAAGTGATTTCTTAGGCAAAAACAGTTGAAATTTATCAGAGGTTTAGAGTTTATTTAAAATATGAGAACGATATCCCAATGTTCTCCTAGTGAGGGGCATCCAATTTACATCCATTTTTCTTATTTCTATGGCAAGGCTGATAAACATCCTGGTAAATCTGTTATACACAGGTACTTTCATTTCTCTGAAATAGACTCCAGAAGAGAGACTGCCGAGAAGGCTGTATTTGTAGTGCTAATGGACACTGCCAGATCACTGTGTAAAGAATGACGACAACACATTCATACTGGCAACACAGGAAAGCGCTTTCCCTCATTTTCTCACTAACAATAGGTATCATTATTCTTTTTAAAATTTGCTGCCTAAAAGATACACAATGATACCATGAAAAAAAAAAAGATACAAAGTCATACCTTGTTATTACCTCAATAACCATTTCCCTAAATGGTAGGGAAGTTGGAGCAATTTTTCACAAATTAACATGTGGATTTATTTGGACTTGAGTGTGTTGCTTTACATTCTTTACCTACTTTAAAAAAATAAGTTGTCTCCTTGGGACCAGCAGTTAGCGTAATGGCTATGTCGCTGAACTCCCATGTAGTCGACCGCGGTTCGAGTCCCGGACCCGGTGACTTAAACTCATGCCGGGTGTGTGTGCGTGCGTGCCCAATATCCCAAGAGGAGAATGGAGGAGAAGGGATTGCGGTGTGGTCATCCCCCTTGGGGGGGGTGATTTCTTGCTTTCGGTCTCTCTATCTCTCTCTGTGTTTCTGGTGAGCGCACACGCCCTGTAGCAAAAACCTCTCCAAAAAAAAAAAAAAAGTTGTCTCCTTATCACATGCTAAGTGTTCACATTTCTTTTAAGTATATTCATTTATTTCTTCTGAGAAAGAGAGAAAGAGAGACAGGCACGCCCAATAGTCTTCATACCCCGAATTACCCCCAGTCTCAGCCAGCCCAGATCTGGGTGCACCTGCATCCCTGTGGGGGACCAGGGACAGCATGACAGAGCACTGTATAACTGCTGCTGGCCCCAGAGTTCTTTGAATAGTATGACCCCTCACTCTTAGAGTGAGACTAAGTTTTCACATTTATATTCACATAATGAATTCACATAATATTCTCTTAGCGTCCTAAAAATTTGTGTTTATGGTTTGTTCCCACTCTCGTTCTTGATATTGTCTATTTTTGCTTTCTTTTTTCAAGTTCTAACTCAAGAAAGGCTTGGCCGTTTTATTAGTATTTTCACAGAACAAGCTTTGGTCTTTGTTAATTTTCTCACTTCATCAAACTGGCCTTTCTTCATTATTTAACAATAACATTTATTGTCAGCCTTTCTCCTTTTCTCTTTCTTTTTCTTTCTTTCTTTTTAATTTTTTTCGTTTCCTATAGGGTGTGTGCGTTCCCCCAAGGTGGGAGGTTGGCAGTGGAGGGGAGAGGGAGGGAGAAATCACTCCCCGGGAGGGGAGGATGGCCACACCAGTAATCTCTTCTCCATTCTTCTCTCAGGATTTTAGGCACACATGCACACGTACCTGGTGTGATTTTCAAGCCTGTGAGTTCAGGACTCACACTACGCAGCTGTACATATTGAATCCCGCATCTTAACTTCCATGCAATCTGCTGTCCTGCCATTCCCCCTTCTTCTTCTTCTTTTTTTTTTTTTTTGGTGGGGGGAGAGGTTTTTGCTATAGGGTGCGTGTGCTCGCCAGAGAGACAGAGAGCCAGAGAGACAGAAAGCGAGAAATCACCCCCTACCTCCCCCAGGGGGGATGGCCACGCTGCAATCCTTTCTCCTCCATTCTCCTCTCGGGATCTTGGGCACTCACGCACACACGCCTGGTGTGAGTCCAAGCCACTAGGTCCGGGACTCGAACCGTGGTCAACCACATGGAAGTCCAGTGACACAGCCATTACACTAATTGCTGGTCCCCTGCCATTCCCTTTAATGCTGGAGTCCTCCTATAACATTCATACCAAGTGGTCTACCAGTCTATCTTTGAACATAAGATACTGCTGAGAGCCTCCTGGTTATTTCTTTGCAGTTACAGAGAGCTGGTACAGCTTACAAGCCGTTACCTTGTTACTATTCTCTGGTCTCCATCTGCTGCCACTGTACAGCTGCTGTAAACTTCTCCAATCTACTAGCAACTTCAGCTTTCCCTCAATGTAACCTGGTTCAAAATCTCTTCACCATCTTATTCGTGCTGTGCTAGGTATCTAACATTTGGGTTGCTTTGATAGAGTCATTCAGTTACCTCTATGAAGATATGTAATATTTCTACATTATAATCCTTACAACTACTCATTTCCATTTTTAAGTGACAACAGTTCTCTGCTAACTACTACTATAATTATCCTTTTCGGAACAGCCAGAATTCCTAGTGTATGAGTCGTTTCCTAGAAACCACACTCTGTGGATCTTATCCGTTCATTCGTGTTGGAAAATCAACTGCAGTGTCAAGGCACCAAAGAGATTATAAAATAATCATAGGCCAGAAAGGTAAATTACGAACCAGGAGATTCTAACTTACTCAAAAATAACGTATTGAACTTTTGGCTAATTCTAATTCCCAAGGAAAAGTATCCTAGTAATTACCATTCGGCTATGTGAATCTTCAAGTTGCTTCCATGACTAGATACTGGGGCAGGTACCTACTATGCATGGTAACAAACACATTAAATCCTTTATATTTCAATTTTAAAAAGTGTCACTGGGTAATAATCACCACTTATAAGAAAATGAAAAATTAGAATAAATTTGATTGGAAAGTTTTTTTTAAATTACAAAATCATCCTAATCTCAATATTTAAATGATTTTTAAATAAAAGGTTATCTATTCTAATCATTATTTGGGTATCAGAATTTCAAATTATATTTATACTACATGATATATATTTTTCTTTTTTTGGGGAGAGTTTATTTATTTATTTACTTTTTTGGTATAGGGCGTGTGCGCTCACCAGAAAGACAGAGAGAGACAGAGAGATAGAAAGCAAGAAATCACCCCCCCAGGGGGGATGGCCACACCGCAATCCCTTCTCCTCCATTCTCCTCTCAGGATCTTGGGCATGCATGCACACGTGCCCAGCGTGAGTTTAAGCCACTGGGTCCGGGACTCAAACTGCGGTCGACTACATGGGAGTCCAGCGACATTGCCATTACACTAACTGCTGGTCCCAAATGAGGTAGCTCTTAAAATGATGTGTTATACCAATAAGAACCATGTGAGTGTATGTATGTATGTATGTATGTATGTATTTTAATTTGACAAGATCATTATTCGGGTATCAGAATTTCAAATTATATTTAATACTACATAATTTTTCCCATGAAGTTTAAATGAGGTAGCTCTTAAAATGATGTGTTATACCAGTAAGAACCATGTGAGAGTGTGTGTGTGTGTGTGTGTGTGTGTGTGTGTGTGTGTATTTAAGTATTTTGATTTGACATTTGACCAGAGAGGGACAAGAGAGAGACAGAGAGAGCGAGAGCGAGAGAGAGAAAGCCAGGTCTGGGATTCGAACCACAGTCAGCCATGTGGGAGTCCAGTGAGTGCCCTTAACCACTATGCTACCTGCCAGCCCCCATGTGTGTTCTTTTTTAATAGATATACTATTGAGGCTTTTGAACGCACAAAAATTATTTCAATTTTAGACATTATTACAAAAAGACCAAAAAGATAAATGTCTTTCCAAAGTTGTTAAATTTTTTCTTAAAGAATTATTTATTTATTTAATTCCATTTGTTGTTATTATTTTTAAATTCAACCAGGAAGAGAAAGAGAGAGAGAAAGGGAAAGCTAGAAAATAAGCTGCTGGGTCTGGGACTTGAACCACGGTTGGCCATGTGTGAGATCAGTGGCCTGACCACCATGCCACCTGCCAGTTCTCAAGTTGCTAAATTAATGCAATCACTATAAATGCAAAGTTGCTAAATTAATGCAATTACTATAAATGTGAAATCTCTCAAGTCACATCTATTAATCTTAAATGTAAGCCTAAAATACACTTTTACTAATTTATAAAACTGGGGGGTATAACAGCTATGTCGCTGGACTCCTATGTAGTCGATTGTGGTTTGAGTCCCAGACCCCGTGGCTTAGACTCACGCCAGGAACATGTGCGTGAGTGCCCAAGATCCTGAGAGGAGAAGGGATTGTGGGGTGTCCATCTCCCCAGGGGGTGATTTCTTGCTTTCTACATCTCTGGCTCTCTCTGGCTCTCTCTGTCTGTCTGGGGAGTGCACACATCCTATAGCAAAAACCTCTCCAAAAAAAAAAGAGAAAGAAAAAGAAAAAAAAATTATAACACTGGTACTTTTTGGGGGGCTGGTATATTGTGTAGTAGTTACGTTGCTAGACTCCCCCATGGCCTACTGCGGTTCAAGTCTTGGACCCAGTGGCTTGAAGCTCATGCTGGGCATATGTGAGTCCATATCCAAGGTCAGGAGGAGAATGGAGAAGAGAGGACAGTGATATGGCCATCCTCCTGGGAGGGCGATTTCTCACTTTCCCTCTCGCTGTCTCTCTCTCCGGTGAGTGCATGCGCCCTATGGCAAAACCTCCTAAAAGGAAAAAAAACAAAACAAAAACAAAAACAAAAAACAAAAAACAAACCCACAGGGGAAAAGAAAAAACAACAACAAAAACTCAAAGAAACAGTGCATATTGTCTTCTAAAAAATTGACCCACATTTATGGAATAAAATAAGTGTAGTACACATGCTTTTAACAATTAATCATGTTTCCTCTGTACTGTCTAAATTAGCTTATCAGAGATGCAATTTAATAACTCTTCAGTAGAGCTGCAAACATACAGAGAATATCAATTTGTTTAAAAGTTTTTTATTTTTAAGATTTTTGTCATAGGGTACATTCCGTGCCAGAGAAACAGAGATAGAGGAAAAGTAAGAAGTCACCCCTCAAGGGCAATGGCCATGCTGCAATCCATTCTCCTCCATTCTCCTCCTGGCATTTTGGCTACGTACACACAGGCCCAGTATGATTTTTCAAGCTGCCAGGTCTGGGACTCAAACCAGGATCAGTCACCTGGGGGTCGAGTACCTTAACCACCACACCCCCTGCTGGACCCTATTGTGCTTTTTTCATCCATGGTATTTTCTTTTTAGTACACACAGCCTCCATAATAGGAATGGGTCCTGGGATCAAATGTGCTTTCTCCTCATTAAAACTGGCATACTTATTTTATTGCTGTCCATTTCAAATGTAAAAACAAGGATCCTGAGAAAATGATTCTTATAGTTTGTACATGTTGAGAATAAAAACCCAACGAATTCTACGCTAAGTAGTAATTTAATAGCAAACAGACAAGTTGGCAGTGGTGGGACCGTTCTACCTTGTTAACCGGACTCAGAGTGCCTCTCATTCTATAAACTTCCTTTTCCTTCTACAAGGGAATTTGTACCGTTAAACGGTTTCAAATCATTTATTTTTAGTTTTCTTAAGAGAGGCATATGTATCTTGTTTGTATTAGTTTTGGGGGTGTTCCAAAAGAGTTGTCTAAATTTCCTGCATTTTCAGCAGAAAATAAAACCTTCAACGAAATTAATGGGATTTTGCCAAAATGGGGTGAGGGGTGGAGAAAGGGGAGGAAATACACAGGAGGCTCTTTTTTTTTTTTTCGGAGGCTCTTTTTAAAGTCCATGTGCAAATGGCCTTCAAAAGCAATGGCTGGTGATAGGCTGTTATCTTTGTGTTGTTAATTCATTGGCCAGCACACTGAAAAGCTTGTGACTGTGTTATTTCTAGTCAGAATTGGATTTTTCCCAAAATATTGGGGTTCTGATAGAAAGAACTGGCTTTATATTACACACACAATCACAGCCAAAAAAATAAATCCTGTGTCCAGATGAGACAATGGGAAACCTCGATAAAGTGGACAGGGGGGGGCGGCAGTGAGGAGCAAGCAGCGTTAGAGCTCCCCCTTCTCAGGTGGGAACGCTGATCTGTGTGGTCTTTGCTCCCCCACTTGGACATGGGTTGAGTGTGGCCCACAAGCCTACACCAGCCCTGGGAAGTCATTCTTTACGACATGCTGGTGGGAAGGCACAGCGGCAAGAAGGCGGGTTAATGATGGTTGCTGGGGGATGCTGGTTAACTTTATGTGCTTTTCCATATCTGAAGAATAACCAGAGAACTCACAAAGGGGAATGCTCTGATAGAAATCCAACTAAGTTGCAGCCCCCAACAGTCAGATTGCCTTAGCTGGCAACTGGCACTGGGCAGAAAGTGAAAGGGGGGCAGAGCATGGCTTCCCCAATTTCCCTAGGCTTCCAACCTGAGGAAGAGACTAAGCAGATGCCAGAGCTTGGCGTTACTGTTTAAAATGTTAATGTTTTACCTAAGAATTAGTATTCATTGCATTTTAAAAATATAGTGAGTTCTGGGGATGCACACATATGCACAGCAGTAACACAGCTGGACTCACTTGGGAAAGGTCTTGGGTTTGTGTCCTGGGCTCTCCCTGAGCATGCTGCGCAGACCCGGGTGCCCAGGATGCAGATCGGCTGAGGCTGGACTGAGGTGTGAGGACCTTGTTGAGAGTGCTGATTTCTCTTACAGGTTAAAAAAAAAAAGAAAAGAAAAAGAACAATGGGGCCAGCAGGTGGCGTGGTGGTCAAGACTTCCACTCCACATGACTGACCATGGTTCGAGTCTCAGACCTGTGGCATAATCGGGCATGTGTTCATGCATGCCCAAAATCCCAGGAGGAGAATGGAGGAGAAGGGATTGCGGTGTGGCCATCCCCCCTGGGGTGGGAGAAGGTTGCTCACTTTCCCTCTCACTGTCTCTCTCTGGTGAGCATACCACCCTATGACAAAAGCCTAAAAAACAAATAAACAACAACAACAACAACAAAAACAAGAAAACTTTGAAAACTATTAGTGTTTTACAATATTATAAAAAGAAATACCCTCCCCCACCCTATAAACAGTAGAATCCAAGCAAAACTAACACTCAAGGAAGTTTTGTCTGTTTGTTTTTTTACTTCTAATGGCTTTGATTTTCTATTGAGCACTTCATCTCACCCTAATTCGAGAACCAAGAATCTCAGTTCAGTCCCATTTCTGTCAATAACTAGCTGTGTGACCTACGGTAAATCAATTTGTTATAGTGTTCTTAATTTGCAAAAAGAAGTGTTAATATAATTTTTAAAAATCTTTGTTTGAGCCTCAGCTTCCATGAAGTATTTGAAAATACAATACTGAATTTAGGAAGCAAATTTTATTACAGTAACCAAAAAATGTGATTAATGTAGAAAAATCTTTAGGGTGACCTCAAACTTCAGTAAAATTCAAAGTTTACTTTAGATTACCCAACCACCCTGAGTACAGTCATTGTTAGTTTTGTGAAGGGGGAAAAAATCCAACAACCTCTGGGAGTAAAAATGTACAAGGCAAAGTTCCAAAATAATCATTCTCTAAAGCAAAGAACCTATGGAGTCTCCCACTGTCAATGAGTGTTAATTACCTTTGGTATTGTTTATACACAGAAGGAAAATACCCTCTAAGTGCATATGTTGTGGCTTTCACCTTGACTTCGGAGACCTATGGTATCTTTTTTCATTCTTAAGAAGAGTCAGTGATGCTGAGGAAGGCAGTTCAGAATCACATATAAGAGAGTTAAAGCCCTAAACTCCAAAAAGTAAAAAGGGGCCAGTGGGTGCATGGTGATAAAGGTGCTGGATCCTACATGGCCGACCATGGTTAGAGTCCCAGACCAGGCAGCTTGAAAATCACATCAGGTGCAGGCGCCAGCAGGTGGTGTGGTGGTTAAGGGCACTGGATTCCCACGTGGCTGACAGCGTTTCGAGTCCTGGACCTGGTGGCTTGCTTTCTCACTTTCCCTCTGTCTTGCTCTGTCCCTGTTTGGTCAAATTAAAAAATAAGTAAATAAATAAAGTTATATGAAAATCACATCAGGTGCATGTGTGTGAATACCCAAAGTCCTTGGAGGAGAAAGGAATGTAGTGTGGTCATCCCCTCTCAGGGCTAATTTTTCACTTTCCTCTCAGTCACTGGCAAATGCATGCACCCTATGGAAAAAACCTTTAAAAAATAAAAAAATTAAAAAAAAAAAAGGAAAAAAACCAGATTAGCTGCAAGTCAGAAGACATAAATCTTACAATAGCATGGATTCTGGTCCCAGATTTGCCATGGGCGGGGCAAGTCACTTTCTCATCCCTCAGTTCCATCTAATGTAAACTGAATGGGCTCTCTGGGGAAGGAACACATCACTCACCTCGGCTAAGCACTGGAGGAAGTGTATACAAAATGGGTAAGAAGAAAGCAGCTAAAATGTCAATGAATTCCTAAACGCTAATTGGTCTATTGCATCAGTGTGGAAAGCCAGAGCCACAGATGTGGTGGAGTCTGCACGCACTCGAAATTTCACTCTTCTCCCCCAGCCTCTCCAAGGTGCTTGGGGCCAAGGCAGGAGACTGAAGAGAGCACCTCCATCTGCGATTTGGAAACCCCTGATCTAGACATTCGTGGGTACTACTTGCCGGGACTAGCGCAAAGGATGCAAGTAGAGAGGAGATGATGGAGATGGAAACTTAGGCTGAAACTCTGGAGCTGCTATTTAAAGTTTTGAATATCTACAGTTTAAAAAAATAACTAAAGGAAGACATTTTCTACAGGTACAATACATAGCGCAAAGCCATACAAATTAAAAATATTTGAGGAGGAGAAGTGATTGTGGTGTGGCCATCCCTGCTGGGAGGGAGGTGATTTCTCACTTTTTCTCTCTCTCTGTGTTGAGTGCACATGCCCCATGACAAAACAAACAAACAAACAAACAAACAAAACAAAACAAAACAAAACAACCTGGGACCAGCAGATGGCGTAATGGCTATATTGCTGGACTCCCATGTAGTTGACCACGGTTCAAGTCCTGGACCTGGTGGCTTAAACTCATGCTGGGCACATGTGTGTGCATACCCAAGATCCTGAGAGGAGAATGGAGAAGAAAGGATTGTGGCATGGCCATCCTCCCGGAGGCTGATTTCTCGCTTCCGGTCTCTGTCTCTCTCTGTCTTGTTGGTGAGTGCATGCACCCTATAGCAAAAAGAAAAAAAAAAAATCTTAGAAATGGTACCACAGATAGATGGAAATTGGAAAATAAATAAATAAATAAATAAAGACTCCAGAAGCATATTCATGTATATGTGGAAATACCAGCAGGGATAAGTACTGAAACACTGCTACTACAAACAAAACAGAGTATCTTTCTTTCTTTCCTTTCATTACTATTAATTTTTTAAAGTTTTTTTTTTGTCATGGGTTTTATTTATTATTATTTTTTTCAGGTTTTTTGTCATGGGGCATATGTATCCCCTGGAGAGAGACAGAGAAGGGGGAGAGGGGGAGAAATCATCTCCCGGGGGTAATGGTCATGGCCATACCATGATCCCTTCTCCTGGGATTCTGGGCACATACAAGCGCCTGGTGTGATTTTCAAGTCGGGTCCAAGATTTGAACTTTGGTTGGCTATGTGGGAATCCAGCACCTTAACCACCATGGCACCATTTGGTCCCAGAATATATTTCTAATTCAACAAAGAATTCTAAAAGATTAAATATTAAAATGTAAAAATCATTTTGAAAGGGGTATGGGTCGTGTGCCATGACCTGGAAACCTCATGCTGCAAGTTGATAGTTAATGTAAGAGCATTGGGAGGTGGAGTCCAGAGAGAGGTGCTAGGGAGATAGGAGAGGGATCCCTCTGGAACAATTTATGCTGATGAATTAGTTCCCAAGAGAGTGATTTGTCAAAAAAGCAAGTCAGTTGCCTGCAGGCTTTTCTCTGTGCACACAGATCTTCCTTTCCACTTCTTCCCAGCCAGATGTTGGCCTCATACCGTTGGACTTTTCAGCCATCAAAACTGTAAGCCAAGGAAACCTCTTTTCTTTATAAATCACCCAGTTTCAGGTGTTCTGTTATGGCAACAAAAGCAGTCTAAGACATCCATAAATGGAGGAAAGCTGAATGATGACTAAGAAAAATACTAGCGCCATATGGCACAAAGAACAAAACTATTAATATGTGAAGCAATATAAATCAGTAAGTACCACAGAATCAGTCCATTGGCAAAGTGCTAATGTAGCGACAGAGATGCAATCACAGGTATACCTACAGAAAACTGTACAGCCGCCAGTCGTTCAAAATCAAACAAGTAAAATTGAGATAATACACAAAACAAGCCCAAAAGAGCAGGATGAAAGAAATAATAAAAACAAAAACCTAAAAGAATAAATTAGACAATACGTAAAACCACAACAGAAGGAGTGAAGAATAAAGCAAGTTTACTAGAAGCAAAGAAAAGACAAAATGCCAATAAGAAAAAAGGGGGAAATGCACACACACGACAAAGGACAAAGCAGTCTTCTTGCCTTTAAACTATCACCTTCTCACCGTGCCCTCACATGGCCTAGCTCTGGGGGCAGGAGGCGGAAGAGAAAGCAGGATCTGGTGTTCTGTCTCTTCTACTAGACAAGGGCCTCACCCTTATGACCTTATTTAACCTTAATTGTCCCATCTCCAAATGTAGTCATATTGGGGGTTGGGGCTTCATCATGTGGACTTTGGGGAAACAAATTCAGTCCATAACACTTAGCATCAAGTGGGACCACCATAGTTCCTGATGTGTGAAGCAAACAAGGCCGCCTAGGAAGAATGCCTGCCAAAAAAAAAAAAAGAATTGGAACCTGTTTCAGCCTCTAGAGCTAACTTCCATTCATAATAAATAAGAAGGACCGAGAACAAGTTAACTAACAATAAAAGGAAACAAAAGGACAGACTCGAATGTGTAAGATTCTATAGGATAAATGTTTCAGTTTCTGCAACATGACAATGAATGGGGAAAAAAGAGGGGGACTGCTTTCTCTATTTTTAAAAAAATAATTATTTAATTTTATTTATTATTATGTTTTTACCCTGAATGAAAGACTTAATACTATTGGGACCAGCATTTGGCGTAATGGCTGGGTTGCTGGACTCCCATGTAGTCCGCCGTGGTTCGAGTCCTAGACCCAGTGGCTTAAATTCACGCCAGGCGCAAGTGCGTGTGGGCCCAAGATCCCGAGAGGAGAATGGAGGAGAAGGGATTGTGGTGTGGCCATCTCCCCTGGGGGGTGATTTCTCGCTTTCTGTTTCTCTGTCTCTGTCTTTCTGGTGAGTGCATACGCCCTATAGCAAAAACCTCTTCCCTACCGCCCCCTCCAAAAAAAGACTTAACACCATCACACTCTTTACAATTTTTATTTATTTTTTTAAATAATTACTTCATTTTATTTATTATTATTATTATTTTTATTTTACCAGCGAGAAAGTGAGAAAGTAAGCCTCCAGCTCTGGACTCGAACGATAGTTGGCCATTTGGGAGCCTTAACCATGCCACCTGCCAGTCCCAGGACTGCTCTATATAAAAAGAGACTTTGGGAGACATAACAACCAAATACATTAATTTTATTTGGTTCCTAATCTTAGCACATTGCCAATGGCCATTTTTCAGGAGAAATCTGATTGTGCAGTGCATCAGATTATACCTAGGAAATATTATCACTTTTGTTAGGTGTGATAATGATGTGATTATGAAAGAAAACATTGTCCGAGATATATTCCAAAGTACCAAGGAGTAGAATGATAGAATTTACTTTTAAATGACTCAGCAAAGAAAAAAATTGATATCAGATAAAGAACATATGACAAAATGTAAACATAGAACCTAAGCAACGGACATACCGGGGATTCATTAAACTGCGTTTGTGTGTGTTTAAACTTCTTTTCATAATAAACTTTTTTTTCAAATTGAATAATGCACAGTATGTATTTGAAGGAGAAAAAAAGATGTGATCATCATATAAATTGTTTTTGTTTTTTTTTAAGAGAGATTTTTTGCTATAGTGAGTATGTGTTCACTGGAGAGACAGAGAGAGACAGAAAGCAAGAAATCACCCCCAAGGGAAGATGGCCAAGCCACAATCCCTTCTTCTCTATTCTCCTCTTGGGATTTTGAAGATGCACTCCCATGTACCCAGCATGAGTTTTAAGCTGCCAGGTCTGGGACTTGAATGGTGGTCAAGTATGTGGGAATCCCGTGACCTAAGTATTATGCCATATGCTGGTCCCCAGCTTATAGATTTTAAAAGAAATTAGAGAAAAGTCGATAGCCACCTTTCATTTAATAATTTGTTTGAGAAAGGAGAAAGGCGATTCCTGACAACTCAGTAGAAAAAATACACAATGGGCACAAACACACCTTTCATAAAAGAGAAAACCACTAGCATATGTTCAACTTGGCTTGTAGTTTTAAAATGCTCATTAAAATTATAATGTTAATTTTTTTTGCCTATAAATTGATAAAAATAACAAATAACTAATTCTTAGTGCTGTCAGGAAGAAAGGAAATGTGCATTTTCAAGGGACTCCTGATGGAAATATACTCTGAAACCACTTTTCTGGGGATCATTTGATAAATGTGTACTAAAAGCCTTAAAAAAAATGAGGACTTTTTATTCTGGTAATTCTCATGTTCAAGATTTATTCTTATGAAATTATTAAGAGTGGGCCTAAGAATTTACTCTTACAGATGTTTATTGTATAATAAAAATTTTTGATCATCCCAGAAGTAGTTTTCCACTACTCCCACTGCTGTAACTACCACATACAATGGCTTGAAAGAGCACAGAATATATCAGCTCATAGTTGTGCAGACATTCAGGTAGACTTGGTGTTAGGGTCCCAGGAGGCCAAAATCAAGGTGTGATCAGGGCAGGGATCTTATCTTAAGGCTCTGGGAGAGAATCCATTCCAAATTCACTATGTTGTTGGCAGCATTCAACTCCTTGTGGCTGCAGAGCTCAGTTCCTGGTTTTCTTGTGGGTGTCAGCCAGGAGCCTCTGCCAGCAACTTTAGGACACCTGCATTTCCTCATCCATTGCCCCTTCCATCTTCAAACCAGCCAACAACATGTCAAATCCCACTCAGCTTTCAATCTCTCCAAGGTCCCCTTGTAAACACTTCTGCTTCAGATGGAGAAAGTGGAGAAAGCCCTTTGCTTCTAAAGGTTCAAATGTTTAGATTGGGCCCACCTGGAAAAAAACAGCTAATTTCTCTATTTTAAGGTCCATAACCTTAATTATATTTGCAAAGCCTCTTCTGTTATGTAATTTCATATAACCACAGGTTCTGGTGATAGGATGTGGACACATTTATTAGAGTCCATCATTCATTCTGTCTACCACAATCCCAAATGTCCAACAGTAAATAATCAGATGAATTATAATACATCTGAACATAGGAATACTACTGAAGCTTTTTTTTTTTTTTTTTTTTTTTTTTTGAGAGAGATTTTTACAATAGGACGCACATGCTTGCCAGAGAGACAGGAAGTGAGAAATCACCCTCCAGGGGGAATAGCAACACCACAATCCCTTTTTCTCCATGCTTCTCATGGGATTTTTGGTATGCATGCACAGACACCCAAGCATGAGTTTTAAGCCGCAAGATTGGGACTTGAATTGCAGTTGACTGTGTGGGAGTCCAGCAATGTAACCATTATGCCATCTGCTGGTCCCACCATCAAAGCTGTTAAAACAATGTAACTTTTGGCCAGCAGGTGGTGTGGTGGTTAGGCCCTAGACTCCCATATGGCCAACGACAGATCCAGCCCCAGACCAGGCAGCTTGAAAATCACGCTGTGTGTGTGTGTGTGTGTGTGCGCATGCACACGAGTGCCCAAAATCCTAAGAGGAGAAAGGAGGAAAAGAGATTGCAGGGAGGCCAGCCCCACTAGGAGGTGATTTCTCACTTTCCCCCTGTCTCTTGGATGAGCTAGCATAAGCACCTTATGGCAAAACCTAAAATAAAAGGAACTTTGAATTGTATAAAAAAAAGGATGGATAAGAAAACAGAGGTGAATAGGTAGTGATAAAGCAAGTTTAGTAAAACGTTAATTGGAAAAACTGCGTGGTGGGTATAGGGCACTCACTATAAAATTTTTCAACATTTTTTAATAAAACATTGGGGAGAAAAAAAAAAAAAACCTAGTTAGCCCAATGATCTTCCAAAACTCTCCTTCCCCATCAGGGTATCAATAGCATTCAAACTTCGTTAGGTGAAAACTAGGCATCTGTGAGGATATTTCTTTTTTTTCTTTCTTTCTTTTTTTTTTTTGGAGAAGTTTTCACTATAGGGCATGTGCGCTCGCCAGACAGACAGAGAGAGACATAGAGACAGAAAGCGAGAAATCACCCCCCAGGGGGGATGGTCACGCCACAATCCCCTTTCCTCCATTCTCCTCTCGGGATCTTGGGCATGCACGCACACGCGCCCGGTGTGAGTTTTAAGCCACCGGGTCCGGGACGCGAACTGCGGTCGACTACGTGGGAGTTCAACGACATAGCCATTAAGCTAACTGCTGGTTCCCGAGGATATTTCTAACAAGGCAGTAGGAAGTAAACTTTTGCAAATGGTTAATAAGGTGATTAATTCTCAAACAGCTTTAAATATTACTCTATTTTATTTTTAAAAATAATTGGCAAAGTAAAACAGAAACGCAATAAAATAGAATGCATATTTGGTTAATGAAAAACCAAGTAACAGCTTATGCTTGAGGCATTTTTTTATTTTCAAAAGGGAAGTTTTTCCTTTAAAATCATTAATACATAAAACTAATACTGTCTTGATTCACTTCCTTCTAGATGACAAGAAACAAATCTACCTCACAGTTGAACAAAATTTGGCAAAACAGATTCTCAGTTGATTGAAGCAGATAGTGAAATGAATATAAAACCATCACGAAAAAGGATGATTTCAAAAACATTATGCCATCTGGCGCTGACCTAAGCACTGAGAACAGATACCGAGGATATCTGCTAAAATAAAGGTGAGCGGGACCAGGTAATGGTGTGATGCTTACGTTGCTGGACTCTCACGTGGCCAAACAAGGTTCGAGTCCTGGATCTGGTAGCTTGAAACACGCCAACTGCGTGTGTGTGCGTGCCTAAAATCCAGAGAGGGTAAGGGATTATGGCGTGGCCATTCCTCGGGGGTTGGGGAGGTGATTTTTTGCTTTCTGTCTCTCTGTCTCTCCAGCGAGCGCACAGCTCTATAGCAAAAATCTCTCCAAAGTAATTAATTAATTGCCCTTAATTTCACTTTGGAGTTAAAAAATCCAGTCCAGTTTCATAAAGCAGAAATACGTCAAAAACAATTCTTTCAGGACATGTAAGGAATTTAACATGAAAAAAGTTATTTTCACTTGGAAATACTATGACAAATATAACTGAGGAATGTTGAACCTCACTGAGGTTACCAAAAACTATGTTTATGAATTCAAATCAGGGTAACTACTCTGTATGTTAAACTACCCAGTTTTATGAAAATGGACCAGGGGTATGTACAGGAGAGAGACATCTATGGCAGAGCAGTCACCCAGGCTCTGGGGACAGCCTGACGTTAGCCTCTGAATCTCTGTTCCACAATTTGTTGCCTAAGTGACCTTGGGCAGATTCTAAACCTAGATTTCTTTATCAGAGGAACTATTACAGTATATACAAAACACTAATCCCAATGTCTAATACAGAGTAGCAGCTCAAGAAGCCAGTAAAAGCAGAAGTCATAAGGAAAGTTTCTTATGAGGGTTCTTCAAAAAGTTTATGGAAGATGTGTATTATGAAAAAATTATGCACAGATTTCAGTATTTTGTGCACCAAAATGAACTTGCACTTAATTCTATTTTTCCACAAACTTTAAGTCCTCTCCTATTTGAGAGGTGTATTAATTCCATCATGCAAAAAATAAACTGCACTTTTTCCAACTTACATTTTAATGTCTACTTATAGAGAAGTGCTCCTATGATGCTTAAATCTGAATTTTAGAATATTTATGTACATTACAATTAAATGCTCTGAGATGTGAACCTTTTTACTAAGAACTATTTTTTAATTTAATTTTATTTATTCAACCATTTAATTTAACTTGACCCCCCCACACACACACACACGCACATGCACAGGGAGAGAGAGAGAGAGAGAGAGAAAGTGAGAAAGCGAGCCACCAGGTCCAGGAGTTGAACCGTGGTTGGCCATGTGGGAGTGTTAAGAGCCTTAACCACCATGCCACCTGCTAGGCCTGAGCTGCAAATCTTAAATCTTTAAGAATCTAAATACTATCATTCCACTGAACAGTTAATTTCCTTAGGAAATATTTCAAATATTAAAAAATTGTAATTAACAAATATTATCAAATTTTCCAAGTCTAATGCTAAAATACAGGTGACCCCTGACTGAAGACAGCTTGATTTGAAACCCACTGCATTATATTATAAATACAATCCATAATAATGACCTACAGTTGTATTTAAAGTTGCCTAATGAATGGAACCAATGTCTACTTTTTGTCCAAACAACTGCAACTGCTCACAATTCAGTTGAGGTCAATGTCAATGAAGGTGACTCAGTCCACTGTTACGATGACAGCGAGGGATCACTGAAGTTGTCATGGAAACTGGCAACTGCCTAGCAATTACCATTCAAAAACTTTGGACTGTATTAAATTTACAATTTATCTTTTTGCAACAGAACTGAATTCAATAAGCAGTTTGAAGGTTTTTAGAGGAATAAAGAATGCTTACTATATAGCAAGTTACACCGACGGGATGTCTTCTGTCCAAATGCCATTGGATTTTTATTTCTAAAGATACCTATCTTTATATATTTTTGTAGATAGACAGATAGATAGATAGGTATACATTATTTATATTTTCCAAGTTTTAGGTGTTTGGATGATACGGTTATAAAATACAAAATTTTCAGTTGCTGTAATCTGTTTTTGTAATATAAAATTAGTTTGGGGGAGGACAGAATTTAATATATGCAACATTTGTAAGGCTCTGACCTAAAAGAGCTTAACTTAGGATCATATTCTAGCAATCCATGAAGTCATCATTTTAGGGGCTGCCTCTCATTTTGTTATATGGTGCCAGTTTCTTTTTGTTGTTGTTGTTTTGTTTTGAAAACAAGTTCTGGCAAGTTTTATTAAAGAAAAATGTTGCATGGTTTACTTTTCACCGGTCTGTTCCGGCATGCTTCTAATGATATCGAAATCCCCTGGATCGATGATAGCCAGTGTGCATACTCTGTAGTATTTTCCACATGCTGTGCCCAATTCGATATTATTTCCACTGTAGTGATCGACACCAGTTTTGGCCAATATGTCATGGCACTCTATTTCGAATTTCTTCAAAGCTGGAAAGTTGGCGAGGATGACCAACTTGGTTTTGCCTTCTCTGGTCATCTTCAGAGTCTGCTTGTACCCCAGCTCGTTCTTCCCACTTTTCCTAGCAAGTTGGAGCCTAGAGGTGATCGACTCCAGCAACTTTTTCGTCGTCTTTGTGGCCATCATCTTCTTGCCTTACGTGTGGGAAGGCCCCTAACTAGCCGGGAAGCAATAAAGGGATGGTACGAATTTCTCTGGGAGAGGCAGATGCCTGGTTTTATCTGCTTGACATTTTTTTCTAGGAAGAAGGTTTTAGAAAGAACTATCAACACGGGAACCAGCAGTTAGCATAATGGCTATGTCGCTGGACTCCCACGTAGTTGACTGCGGTTCGCGTCCCGGACCCGGTGGCTTAAAATTCACGCTGGGTGCGTGTGCATGCATGCCCAAGATCCCGAGAGGAGAATGGAAGAGAAGGGATTGTGGAGTGGCCATTCCCCCTGGGGGGTGATTTTTCGCTTTCGGTCTCTCTGTCTCTCTCTCTCTCTGTCTGGCGAGTGCACGCACCCTATAGCGAAAACCTCTCCAAAAAAAAAAAAAAAAAAAAGAAAGAAAGAACTCTCGACACAGAAAATAAATTAAAAGAGAAAACAAACTGTGTGTGTGTGTGCATGTGTATGTGTGTGTGTGTGTGCGCATGTGCATGCATGTGTGCGTGTGAGTGTTTTAACTACCAGAGGGCATGTTTCCTCATCAGAGACAGACAGAAAGGGAGAGGGAAAAAGCATTCCCACCCCGGGGCACGGTTGCGCTGCAATCCCTTTTCCACCATTTCTCCAATTCTGTTGGGATTTGGGGCACTTGCACATAAGTGTCTGTATGTTTTTCAAGCTACCGGGGCCTGGTTTCAAACTGCTGTCAGTCATGTGAGATCTGACTCTCTTAACCACTAGGCTATATAGATTCTGCCTGAAAATAAACTTAGTGTAGCACAAAGGAAATCTTCCTTTGGGGTAAAGAAAAATAATGAGGAAATTAGGGAAAAATTCTACTAAAGGAGTATCCTCAGTCAAAATTTACTTGGCATGTGGATGTGATGTCCCCCTGCCCCTTCCTTTCCTCTATTCTACTTCTTTAGTCTACTCCCATCAATTTGGGGAGAAGAAAGATGATCTGTTAAAAGATCTGTTAAAAGTATAAAATGCAAGTAAAAGACATTTTATAGTAATGAATATACTGTAACAAGAAAACCTTCAAGTACCAATGCCAGCCAAGCTAAAATTCATTTGGTAGTCTTTCTCATCAAAGTACAGTAACTATAATACGAAGTGTGATATAAGGAAGATGAGGCTTTTCCTACAATGCATGGCTCCTTAAAATATTTGTGATTGGGACCAGTAGTTAGCGTAATGGCTATGTCGCTGGACTCCCACGTAGTCGACTGTGGTTCGTGTCCCGGACCCGGTGGCTTAAACTCACGCCAGGCGCGTGTGCGTGCGTGCCCAAGATCCTGAGAGGAGAATGGAGGAGAAGGGATTGTGGCGTGGCCATCCCCCCGGGGGATGATTTCTTGCTTTTTGTCTCTCTGTCTCTCTCTGTCTGTCTGGCTATAGCACACACTCAATAGCAAAACCTCTCCAAAAAAAAAAAAAGAAACAAAATATTTGTGATGACACTGCTATTACCAGGATGCATTGGCGTGCCACAGCATGCCCTCTTTTCTGGTGGAAATGACAGTACACATCTCCTTCCTGTACCTACTTCATGGTAGTGTCATGAGGATGGAATTAGTCAAACAAAGCAGTCAGAACAGAGCCTGGCACTTGGCCGGCAGTAACAGAATGCTTTCAGAGCCCTGTCCTGGGGAAATGGACACACCACCAGACTGGCAAAGAGCTCAGTTCTCAACATGGTTGGTTGCTCATGCAACTCCTGCAACCTCTCTGGGTGGAATTTCTCTCTTGCTAAGTAGAAAAATGATGCCTGTGTACCCTGTAAAGTTATGAGCACTGACTGATGTGAAAATGACTTGTTAACTGTAAATGCTACAGAAATGTATAATCAGCCCTGTCAATAAAACTGAACTTTTGCCTTTGACTCTAGAAATCCTGCCATTCCCTAATTGTGTCTGAATATTAAGAAACAGCAAGAAGGTTAGTTAATTTGGGATCAGATAAAGGAAGTGGTCACAGTTCTTGGTCAGCTGTCCTGTAGTTTATAAATAAGAAACAGGCAGTTCCGGTTATTCTTTAAAGGTAAACCAGGTTTTCTCTAAGAGTCAAAGTCAGACATTATTAGACAGCTCAAGAGGGATAGGCAGAACACGCTACCTTACACATCAACCACAGAGGTCGGCTACTACAGAAAGCCTTTTAAATAAATATCATTCTTTTTTTTTTTTTTTCCCTGAAGGTTTTGCCATAGAGCAAGTGTGCTCACCAGAGGGAGAAAGAGAAAGTGAGAAATCACCCCCCAAGGGGGGATGGCCACCTTACAATCCCTTCTCCATTCTCTCAGGATTTTGGGCACACACGCACACATGCTTGGTGTGATTTTCAAGCCACGGGGTCCCCAGGGCTTGAACCACAGTCATACATGTGGGAGTCCAGCACCTTAACCACCATGCCACCTGCGGCCCTAAACATCATTCATTTAAACTTTAGCAAGGGACCTAAAAGTACATAGAAGCAAGAATAGAAAAACCTCTAATACATTTCTTTGTCAAAGCCACTGATCCATTAAAACTTTCCTGAAAATCCCTGGTTTTATCAAGAAATTGCACTGGGAATTAGGTGAAGAACTCATACAGTCAGAGAAAAGGAAAAGGATGGCAGAAAACCAATTTTAGTAATTTAATTGCCTTTGGAATAAAAATGTCTCTCCAAGCACATTTTTTAGGAAGCAGTTTTTCTCCTATGTATTTGATTTCTATATAAAAAACATGTTGTGACATTATTTGAACTAATTTACTGGTTATTATCTAATAGTTACTGCTAACTCTAACCCTTTGGTGTGTCAACAAGCCAAAAAAAGAATGATTATAACCTTTTTAATGGCTTCAACTTTATGTCAATTAAAATGGTAGCAAATTGAATGAGGAATCAGACATGTTGAGCAAAAAGAATAAGAAAACTGAAAGAGAGACAAAGACGCAGAGGGAGTAATTAAAAATGTATTAACTGCACACGCACAAAACCACTGGTATGAACTGCATTTTTACAAAAGATCTCAAAATGGTTGCTATCTGAATATTCTCTGCACCTTCTAAGAACTCTGGTAACATGGATACAGAACACCTACACAGTATTCTACGTTTCACTGTAATTTACTGGCCTTTTAAGTCTGGTTCAAAGAAATCTAAGCAGGTGGGAAAGTTTTATTAACTCCTTCAGGTTATCAGGCTAATTGATGCTATTTTTTTTAAAATGTTGTTTGGTATAAAAGAAAATAAAATTTAAAAAAAATAAAAAATGTTGTTTGTTTGTTTTTTTGCTATAGGTTATGTGCACTCACCAAGAGAGAGAGAAAGAGAGAGAGAGAGGAAGTGAGAAATTACCCCCCTTGGGAAGATGGCCACAACACAATCCCTTCTCCATTCTCCTCTTGGGATTTTGGGCATGCACGCACACGCACCTAGTGTGAGTTTCAAGTCGTTGGGTCCAAGACCCAGAATTGCATAGCCAGCCATGTAGGATGCAGTGCCCTAACCTCCATGCCACCTGCTGGCCCTATTTGATGCAATTGATCATTGTCCCGATAGCTACCAATTAGCTAACATAATGTCCAGATAAATGTCATTCATAGAATAAATACCCAGTGATTGATTTTATGAAAAGATCCTATACTAGGTAGAGCTTAGAGACCAGAAGGGAGGACTGTGAATTATGGGAAATGCTATGAAGGTAGAGAAAAGGTTGGATAAATAAATATAATTTAGACTGAGACCTGAATAAGAAGCAAAGGAAGTAACCCATTTAAGATTTATTATAATACATTCAAGAATTCCAATAAAAAAGAGAATAAATAATAATGACAACGGTCTGAAAAACAAAGAAAAGCTATTTGATGATAATGATGTGGATAGTAATGTCTTTGTCTTGACTGATAAGCATGAAAATCGTGCTGGAAAAAGAAATGTTATACACTGTAAAGATATATGTGATTAAATGAACATAACATGTATATATTCTAGTCCAGTGTTGTTTTAGTACACTGTGTTGCTAATAAGAGAAATATCCAAGTTCAGCTGACTTGTAAAGAATAGAGAGTATGGGGCCAGCAAGTGTCATGGTGGATAGGGGCGCAGGATTCCCACACAGCCCACTGCAGTTTGAGTCCTGGATCTAGTGGCTTGCTTTCTCACTCTCCCCTTCTCTCTCTCTCTGGTCAAATGAGAAATAATAATAATAATAAAATGGAATTTAAGAATAATTCTTAAAAAAAAAAAAAAAAAAGAATAGAGAGTTAGCTCATGATTTGGGAAGTCCAAAGTCAAGCGGCTGCATGTAGTGAGGTTCTTCTTATTGATGGGGGTGGGGGGATTCTCTGAAAAGTCCTAAGGTAGCACAGGACTTCACATGGTGAGACAGAGACAGAGCAAATATGTATGCCCACGCGTCTCTATGTGCCTCTTATAAAGCTACAAGAAATCAATCATGGAGCCCCACCCAATTTCAATGAGGTCCCCAAAGCCCTAACTTTCAACACCATAACTGGGTTATGTCTATGTCCTCTGAACACCATTACAGTGGCTCATCAAATCTCACCATATGAACTTATGGGGGACATATGCAAATCATGACAACTATCATTAGAGATTTCCAATTAAACGAGGAAGAATACCAGAAGTAGGAGAAAATGCCTAATTGTGAAATGCATAATGTATAAGCAGTTTTTGCCAATCTCTCCTGGATTATCAAAAATAGACCATGCCTTATAGAATGAGGGTGCTAATGACTTCAGTTTTGAAAACCATGCCAAATATTTATTTTGCAAGAGAGTCTGCTTTCTTGCTCTCATTTTTCTTTTTCCTAAACTTTTGTTTTAATTTCAATTTTTATTAAAGTAACAAAAGAGCATACTTAAAATGCAAACTTACCTGTTATTATTACCACTAGACTTAGAAAGAAAAGAGGCCCAGCCTCTGTGGTGCATTTGGTGGTGTACTAGACTGCAGAGACAGAGCCACATACCGACTGGTTTGAGTCCCCTGTCTGGTTGGTCTGAAACATGCGGGGTGCACATTCATGGATCCAGGATTCTGGGGAGGTGAAAGACTGGAGGAAGGCAATCACAGGGCGACCTAGGCCCTGTAGAGGGTGCCCCTCTTTCCCCCTCTCTTGTGTACATACACTATCATAACAACAGAGCAGTCCTCTGATTCATTCTTTTGCTTCCCCAATAACAAATATCTAGAGGCAAATAATTTGCACAATTTCAGCTATTTCTTCCAACATTTATCTTCGTATTATGAAATAATATTATATACTGATGGGCCAGCAGGTGGTGTGGAGGTTAAGGCACTGGATCCCACATGGCTGACAATGGTTTGGTGGCTTGAAAATTACGTCAGGTGCTTGTGTATGCCCAAAATCCCAGAAGAGACTGGAGAAGAATGACTTACAGCATGACCAGGTGCCCTAGGGGCTGATTTCTCACTTTCCTTCTTTCTCTGTCTCTTTCTGGCAAAGTACACGTGCCCTACTCAGCAGCTTGAAAATGACGCTGGGCATGTGTGGGTTCGTACCTAGAATCCAAGGAATAGAGTGGAGGAGAAGGAATTGTGGCAAGATCATCCTCCCTGGGAGTGACTTCTCACTTTCCCTCTTACTGTCTCACGCTCACTCATGCACGTGCATGCTCTCTCGCTCCTTCTCTCTCGCGCGCGCACATGCATGGAGTCACAAGGGCCATAAGGCAAAAACGTTTAAAAAATTATGTGCTATTATTTCATTTTCAGTTATCTATTGTTTTTTTTCACTCTTAAAAAAAAGGTGCTCCCTCTTTTAAATTAACTTTAAACTACACTGAAGTTTTACTGGTTTACACAACTTTTTGTGAAACTCTCAATTTCTTCAAACACTGTATTGAAAGAGATGACTAAGTATATTGTTCTTAAGCTAAATTCTTGAAAGGAATGAATCCAAGATTTAATCAGGAATTTGACGAATAAAATCATGCTTCAATTTCATGACACTGCTTTGAGACAATGGTAGTTACTGAAATCCCCTTATATCTGAATGTCTCTCTACAAGACGAAGGAGAGAGAACAGTATATTTCATGCTTTGCTATAGAGTAAAACCTGGGACTGCGAGAGCTGAAACATTTTCCAGAAAGCCCTCTAAATTCAATTAGGCTACTCTTAACTGCACCCCACAGTCATTCCTTTTGACTGACAAACTTATTCTGTAACTCTCAGAATATGAGTAATCCTGGGCTGTTGCTTTTCCTTTTCTTACTCTCCTTTGTTTTCTCTTCCTTTCTTCCTTTGTGAGAATCTGGCATTCCCAATAGGCACGGTGGCGATCCTGCCGGCTTTCTCTTACCCCTGTGCCATTACATTTAATTTGTGTGCTTTTATAACGTTGTACTTACGCCCACAGGCTTTTGAACAATGGGCACGCATTCAATAAATCCCAGAAATAAATGACTTGATGATTGTAAGTGCTTTGAACTCAAGGGAGAGAAGGCCCTACATAAGTAATAGAATAGTAAGGACACGAGGATAAAAGATGAAAAAGAAAAAAAATCAAAAAATCATTCTAAGGCTTTTTCTGCACGCACACACACACACACACACACACACACACACACAGCTGTCATCCTTTGTTACATATCACTCATTTTTATCATTTGTATTCAGTTCTCAAAGTCTCTTTCTCTATTTTTTTATAGGAAAATGACAAACATTTGTAAAGCAAATACACATTTATACATGCTTTCAAGAAGTATTTCCTGATGGTTAAGAATACTGGAATCCCACATGGCCAACCACGGTTTGAGTCCTGGACCTGGCAGCTTGCTTTTTCACTTTTCCTCTCGCTTTCTTTCTCTCTCTCTTTCTCACTCTGTCCCTCTCTGATCAAATTAAAAGGAAAGAAAGAAAAGAAAGGATAAAAGGAAAGAAAGAAAGGATAGAAGGAAAGAAAGGAAGGATAGAAGGAAGGAAGGGAGGGAGGGAGGGAGGGAGGGAGGAAGGAAGGAAGGAAGGAAAAATAAAATAATTCTTTTTTTTAAAAAAAGTACTTCCTTTGAACCATGCTTGGGTTGATCACTCCAAGGCTTATATAATGTAAGAGACCCTTAAATCATCCTGCAAACTCATGAAGATAATTCTAGTGCTATAATGACTCTATTTGAAGTTAGCTTCCTATAACCTTGGATATTGGAATACACTTTGACTTTGGTATTTTTCAGCAGGTTTATTAAACATAATCTAAAACTGATACAGGTTTAAAGAAAACTGATCAGGATATTTAGCTACTATGATGTGTGTCATTATGAGCTGTTATTAATTAAAGTGCGGAGGATATAAAACCCGTATTTTAGGCATGCTTATCTATTATCATTAGCCCCCACAAGAACTTCATAAAGAATGCTATTATTAAAACATAGGAACAAGAGTTAGGCATATGTAGAGTAGGAAAGGCTAAATGGGAGATTGATGAATAAGCAATTCCATACTATTTTTTTTTCTTAAATTTCAACTAAAAAGTCTACTCCCTGAGAGAATGCTCTGCTGGATCTAGATGCCTCACAGTCTACACTGTTCAAAAAAATTCCCATCCTTACATGCTGAGACAGCTCTGTTTTACCAAATCCAGTGGGCGTATTTTAATCCCCACCTCAATCTTCAATCTGTATTTGGTTTACTATTTCCTTCTTTCCTTTCTTACCCCCTCCCCTATAGGGCTTGTGTGCTCACCAGAGAGAGAGAGACAGCAAGAGAAGACAGGGAGAGGGGAAGTGAGAAATTACCCCTTGGGGGATGGCTACCCTACAACCCCTTCTCCAGTCTCCTCCTGGGTTGTGGGCGCGCACACACACACGGCCAGTGTGATTTCCAAACCACCGTGTCCAGGATGCAAACTGCAGTTGGCCGTGTGGGAGCCTGGCACCTTACCCACGATATCCCTGCTATCTCCACCATTTCTTCCTCTTTAAACCATGTCTATTCGATGCTTCTTTCTAACTCCTGAAAGTTGGAGGCCCCTCGGAGCACTGGCCTGATTCCTCTTTCCTTCTTATGCCACTTTCTCTTCCATTGTGCTCTCTCATCAGTGCCGTGACTGAACTTATTTATGCCAATGACATCTATGGTTCCATTGGTAGACCACTCTCCTCTGATCATCCCACTGTCATCTCTTGCCAGGTTGATTAACTGGCCTCCCAGTTTCAACTAATCTCTTTAAATAATTTTTCCTCTGTGCTTTCTACAAAGGTATATCAGGCCGGTTACTTCACTGCTCAAAATCTTTCAATACTCCCCCATTCCGCCCATAACCTTGTGCTGAACTAGAGATTACATCTCAACTCCTTACAATAAACGGGGCTCAGTCTGGCACGGCTGGCACTGATATATACCTCCAATCTCATTTAATGCTACGCACCCCTCGAGCCATAATGAGCTACTTACAGTTTTTTGAATAAACAGAGCTCGATCCTGCCACGGGGCCTTTGTACATGTTATATAAAATACTCTATGTCTACTCTTGTTCTGGCTAACTCTTAGTCATCTATTAGATCTCTGTTAACTATCACTTCCTCAGACAGGAAATCTCTGCTCTTATCTATGTCCCAAAATCTAAATAAAGAGTCCAGCAGGTGGCAGGGTGGTTAAGGGTACTGGACTCCCACATGGCCGATGGCGGTTTGAGTTCCAGACCTGGTAGCTTGCTTTTTCACCTTCCCTATTTCTCGCTCTCTAGTTTTTACTCTGTCCTTCTCTGGTCAAATTAAAAATAAGTAAATAAATAAAGTTAAATAAAATAATTATTTAAAAAAATCTAAATAAGCAGTCTCATTATTGCCTTGTATCATGTTCCTGTTACTTTCCTTAGCTCTATTTATAATTTCATATTTACTTGCTTCCCTCTACTAGCTCCTCAAGCTTCTTGTTACTATATGCTCGATACCTGGGGCAAAAAAAGACGAGACTAAGTTCAATACATGTTTTAAATACGTCTGGGTGCTCTCTTTGAATTTATTTTGTTTTACTTTTGTATTCAGTATTTTACCCTATTAAAGAGGTAATTAATTAACAATAGAATTGTTATGCTTATTTTCAGATGTAGAAATTGAAACTCAAAAAGATTAAAAAAATAATTATTTACTTAATTTTATTTATCATTATCATTTGTATTATTTTAATCTGACCAGATGAAGACAGAGAGAAGGAAAGTGAAAGAACAGACTGCCAGGTCCAGGACTCGAACTGTGGTCGGACATGTGGGAGTCCATCACCTCAACCACCATGCCACCTGCCAGCACCAAAATTAATTTTCTCACTATAGCCACTAAGAGACAGAACTAAGATTTAAACCCAGGTCCATACTCTCTGTTTTTGTATGAGGAAATTGAAACTCAGATACATGAAGTTATTATCAATAACTTACATAATAAGAATTTGAATAATTTGCTTTTTCTGGGAAAGTAAGAGTGTGCACACTACCTGTGTATTAAGAATACAGGTTTTCTAGAATCAATTCGTTTTTCATCTATGTAATTCCCCTTTGTAATATTACAGACTTACAGGTAACTTAAGGCCAATGGCAATGTCTCCTAGTATTATGAAAGTTCCATAAATCTTTACACAGTGCCAAGTACTTTACACAATAATGAAGCTACAGTAAGAGAAAGGTAATGCAAAGTCATCCTATGAGAAAAAATAAAGCAATCAGTATGATAAAGAGAGATGGGGAGGGCAGGGGAAAGACCCATAGACTACAAAGTTAGAAGAGACCTTAGAAGTCACCTCTCTCAGATTTCCAGAGTCAACCTGAAAGCGTTTCTGTTAGCTGTGGACCTCACTGTCATTGTACTTGAATCTCTAGAGGGAAAGGCATCTTTATGTATTTGAATCTGGTATGTAACGAGTCCTTTTTGGTGTAAGATGTTCATGCGTTAATAACAGAAGAGGGGTAAACATTGAGTATTACTATTCCGGTCTTTAATCTACCACGGTTACCAACATAGAACACCCCATCATCCCTCTAAATAAAAAAGGGATAAGGCTCTATTGATGAAAGCCCAGTGAAACATAAAGAAGCTATATGCTGAAATTTTAAAAGCTGAGAAAAACAGATACCAATTAAGAGCATGTTCTAAAATCCATAATGAAAGCAGGAATAGATTATTCTCACATTCAGATATATTTTTCTAGAGAAGATACACAGAAAAGACCTGTTTTTCTTTCCTAAATGATGACAATCATATTTGGCTATACACAACCAGGGTATGATCATATTTACCACTTACTGAAAATCCACCTTGATTAAGGCATTGTGCCAACAATATCACAGGTATAATCACAATGACCTAATATAATTCTGCAAAGTGGATATTAATGTCCTAACTTTAGAGATGAGAAACTAAAGCTGAGAGAGCATAGTAACCCCTGTAAGGTCACTATTTACTTAACCAAAATAGCGTAACTACTAAATGCCAAAGCTGAGAATTAGCTCAGTCTTGTCTGATTTGCAGTGTAAGTTTATTCCATTATGCCACAAGGCACTGAAAAGAGAATACCGGACAGGCTTCCTCAGTGTAGGCTTTGGATTTCAGTGATACAGAACAAAGGACATGTCTTCCTCTCTTCTGGGTGGGAGAAGCTGTAGTGGTAGTACTAATGGCCCCTCATATCTGTATAGTACTTGTTATATGCCAAATATTTGCTAAGTACTTTCTATGCATTACTTTGTTTAATTCTCACAATCCCATCAACCAGGTATTGTTTTTATTTAACATATGAGAAAATCAAAGATCAGAGGGGTTAAGGTTGAGGATGCATGAAAGTTAAATCTAGTTTTTTCACATTCAAATGCTCACATTCTTTATTTAAAAAAAATTTAAAACAAATTAGTCATTTAATTTGAAAACTTATCATTATTATTATTTTTCTTATTTGCTCCAGGACATCTATGCTCACTAGAGAGAGAGAGAAAGAGAGAGAGAGAGCAAGAAAGCAAGCCACAAGGTCTGGAATGCGAACCATGGCTGATCACATGGGTGTCCAGTGCCTTAACCACCATGCCACCTGCTGGCCACCACACATTCTTTATTTTTAAAAAAATAAAGGGGAGGGACAGGACCCCTCAGCAGGGGTCTCACACTGTGATCCTTCCCCCAGGCCTGCAGTCAGCCAGAATTGTGTGCATGCCCAGTGAGTTCAGACAGACTGTGTGAACCTGAAGCCTTCCCAGGTGGCTTCCAACACTCTGTAGCAACACTCCGACGACCTGCACCATCATGGCTGGGTCCCACATTCTTCAACTTTTAAAAAACTGTGATGGATATCAGAGACAGTGTGTGTGTGTGTGGGGGGGGGGGCGGATGGCAGAGGGTGAGAGGTAGGGAATCAAGGGGAGAGAAAAAGTAAAATATACAAGAAACAAAAAATAGGGACCAGCAGTTAGCGTAATAGCTATGTTGCTGGACTCCCTCATAGTCGACTGCGGTTCACATCCCGGACCCGGTGGCTTAAAACTCATGCCAGGCGCGTGTGTGTGCATGCCTAAGATCCCAAGAGGAGAATGGAGAGGAAGGGATTGTGGCCTGGCCATTCCCTGGGGGATGATTTCTCACTTTGTCTCTCTGTCTCTCTCTGTCTTTCTGGCAAGCGCACTTGCCCTATAGCAAAAACCTCTCCAAAAAAAAGAAAAAAAAAAAGAAAAAAAAATAGAAAATTATTTGTTGACGATAACGTGTATGGTAATATCCTTGATTGAGTCAATATACAATGTATTCTGGATGGAAAATCTCATTTTGTATACTATATTGATGTACAGTGAATGACTATAAATTAAACGGTGGTGGAGAGGCCAGCAGATGGTGTAGTAGTTATGTCACTGGACTTGCACATGGCCGACCCAGACTGGTGCCTTGAAACTCATGCTGGGCATGTGTACATGCCTGCTCAAGATCCTGGGAGGATAATGGAGGAGAAGGAACTGCAGCGTGGTCATGCCTCTGGGGTGTGATTTCTCACTTTCCCTCTCACTGTCTCTGTCTCTCTGGTGAGCACTCAAGCAGCCACTAATGTTTGATATTTGAGTCCACTTATTTATTATGGTTTACAAAAGGGTGATATTCTATTACTCCTTTTTCAATTATTAGTGTAAACTACTCTAAAGCAAACTTCCCCTTAACTATTATTTTGGTATCTAGCATGACAGGTTGAGCACCCTTTATCTGAACTCCGAGAGTACAAGTATTTCAGATTTTAAATTTTGGAAGATAATGAGATATCTTGGGGACAGGACCCAAGACAAAATACAAAATTCATTTGTGTTTTGCATATACCTTACATACATATCCTGAAGGTAATTTTATACAATATTTTTGTCTTGCAGTATTTTTAACTGTGACCTATCACATGGAATTAGGTGTGAAATTTTTCACTTGTTGGCTTCAAGTTAGTATTCAAACTGGATTTTAGAACATTCTGGATTTCAGAACATTCTGGATTTCAGATGTTTAGATTAGGAATGCTCGACCTGTACCAGTTCACCTATAAGGCAAGAAAGGCAGCAGGTATTTCTGGTTCCTTTTAGTAGAAGTCTGCTTGTCTAAGGATCTCAAAGCTGTGTTAGTGGGCTGGTCCCTGTTTCCCTGAGTTCAAAGGACAGGAGCATAAAGACTAGACATAGCCACAGGCACAAAGAAACAAAAGCATGAGTCCATGCAGATACCGCCTATTCAAATTCGAGATCAAAGGATTTATACTCAATGTCTTCTATTTTACATCTTCATATAAGGTTGCCATGTCAAGATTTGAGGTTTCCAAGGACAATGGGGAAAAGAAAATTAGGGCAAGATATTGTGAATAAACTGACTTGCTTTATTTCAAATTACATGTGCTTTGAAATAACAATTCCAAGGTTTCTATATAAATATCATTAGTAAAAATTGCTCATTTTTTTCCCCAGTTCTAAGTATAGCCTACTGAGGATGAAGAATCAGCTATGCCACCAACTAGATTGGTTCATTTAGATTCACTTATTTAGGTTCATTTATTTCAATTTATTTACATTTTCTAACCTCCATTCAAAACTGTGAGGAAATAAGTTTCTGTTGTTTAAGTCACCATCTATGGAATTTTTTAGTGGCATCTTAAATTGATTAATACAGGTTGAAAGCATGATTGTAAAGAGGATGAATCATTAATTCAACCACTATATTGATCAGTTAACACTGTACCTTAAAGAACAAAGGATGCAAGGGTCTTCAGAAAGTTCATGAAAAATACATATTATAAAAAATGCATGGATTTCAAAATTATTTTGCACCAAAATAAATTCACTTAATTCTATTTTTATCATAAACTTTTTGAAGTCCCCTTGTGTATTTCTTCTTTTTAAAGAGGTTTTTACTATAGGGCGCATGCGCTTACCAGAAAGACAGAGAGAGACAGAAAGCAAGAAATCGCCCTGGTCACTCCGCAGTCCCTTCTCTTCCCTTCTACTCTTGGGATCTTGGGCACGCACACGCACACACCCAGTGTGAGTTTGAGCCACTGGGTCCGGGACTTGAACTGCGGTCGATTACATGGGAGTCCAACGATATAGTCATTATGTCAACTGCTGGCCCCCCCTTGTATATTTCTGAGCAACACTCAGACAAAATAAAACTCAGGCAAAATAAAGACTGAAGATCATAAAAGATACCAGGAGAGAGATTACAGGTGACATGTGTGAGAATAATTAAGTATAGCTGTCCTATAGATTATTAAGCAAATATGCCAATAAGTAATTCCATTTCAGTGATTCCAAGAGTTTTTGAATACTGGGCATTTAGTTCCTAAATATCAACTCTCCAAAAGTAACTGCTTTGTTGTATTAACAAAATAAATCAAGAAAACCATCATGGAGTGATCATGGAGTGACCCTTCAATAATCATTAAAACAATCATTAAATTAACTCTCTTTTCTACTTTCCAAAGTATACCAGTTGCTATTACCAAGATCTCTAAATTCATATTTAAGAAACTGAAATAATTTAGAAACTAAGAAACAATTTATGGTTTACCTAATGTCCACTGAAATTTCTAAAAATTCAATCGAGAACTCTAGAAAAACTCTGATGCTTTTCATGTTCATTCTCTGTATTTATAAGGTAGAATTTAAATATTCCTATAAGATTCTTAAGAATTTTAAAGAAATCCGGGCCATTTCCAGAAAAACAGGCAGTGCTGAATTCCCAAATACAATTTGTTTTCAGAAATTAAATCAACCAAGGAAGGAGCTGAATTTCCACTCATACAATGAGTAACATTACTGGATTTTTGGGGTCTTATTTGGAGAAACTAAATAAAGTGCCATTTATAAAACATTTGCAGCTTTGACTATAATCAACTGTAATAATAAGATACCAGCTCAAAAAAAATTCTTTTCATTTAAACCTCTTTTGTAATACTGCTTTTTAATAACCTTCATAATAGCCGAATTAAAGGACCCCAACAGAAATCATTCATCCCACATAAAACAAACATTGCCTTTTCTTCTTAGTTTTGTTTTACAAGCTACATTATTTCCAGATGACGCTTGAGGGGACTATGGTTTCAAGAATTAGATTCTTAAATAGACAGCTGCTTTCTATTTGCCATGTAAATCAAGGAAAAAAAATCAAAGAAAATTCCAAATAGTAGACTTCTTTTCTTCTATTAGGAATTATGAACTCAGGCAGAGAGAGAAAGAGAAGGAAAAACAATCAAGATGCACGCAAACAGAAAAATTAAAACAGGGATTTCTAAACTATATAAAAGGAAATGTAGAGACTCCTCAGGAAAAGGTGCTTTTATTTTAGCTCTGTACAGCAGCAGGTAAGATTTTTTTTTATTTTTCACTAGAGTTGAAAGGAGGAAAAAGAAACTGTGATCACTGGTTTTTACAAATCTATCACACATTACTACTGAATTTAATATGCATGGGTTATTTTCTCTGGATTCTTTAAACCTCTCTTAGAAAGTTAATTAATCATTGCCAGATTTCAATGCAAACACATCTTATTTCTTTTTATAAGCCAAAAGAAGAAATATAAAAGTTATTTAAGTATTGTTAATGATAATTAAAAAAAATCTTTAAAAAGAGTATTCTATCATACTTCGTAAGAAAGGATAGGACAAACTTCCTCTTCAGGAATAAAGAAAAGAAACTGAGGTGTGCGCTTTATTCTTGAAGAATAAATATTTTTTTTTTCTTAAGAAGGAGCTCTCCAACTAAATATTGTCCTGAGAATCATTTTCAGAACATTTTTGAAACTTCTAGTTCCTAGGGAAGTTATAATACAACCATAAAAATTGGTCTTATTATGTTAAAGCGAGGCCTGGTTATTAATTAGAAAAGTGTGGTGGGGTGGAACTTGCTCATATGCTAGATTTTGGGGTATTTCCATTTTTTAAAGAGAGTTTTGTTTTGGTTTTAGGGCACATGCACTTGCCAGAGAGACAGAGAAAGACAGAGAGACAAAAAACAAGAAATCACCCCCACCCCAGGGGAGGATGGACACGCTGCAATCCCTTCTCCTCCATTCCCCCCTCAGCATTTTGGCCACACATACACACACGCCTGGCATGAGTTTTAAGCTGCTGGGGCCAGTACTTTAACCGTGGTCAACTATGTGGGAGTCCAGTGTTGTAACCATTATGCCATCCGCTGGTCCCTAGGTATTTCAATTTTAAAATCAATTGTATTGATAAGGACATTACAGAAAAAAGTATAGTAGTTATTCAAAAACTTAACAATAGAACTAACATATGATCCATCAATCCCACTTCTGAATATGTATCCCAAAAAATGAAATAAGTATCTCAAAGAGATATCTGCAGCATTACCATATAGTCAAGACATATAATCAGTCTAAGTGCCCACCACTTATGAATGGATAAAGAAAATGTGGGATATATAGGGACACAATGGAATATAATTCAGTCATTAAAAAGGAGATCCTTCCATTTGCAACAGCATGGATAACTGGAAGATGTTCTTCTAATTGAGTAAGACAGACACAGAAAGACAAATACTTTATGATCTTGCTTACACATGCAGAATCTAAAAAAGTCAAAGTCCAGAAGGAGCGAGAGGCATGATGGTTGCTAGAGGTTGGGGATGGGGTAAAAAGGGTTTAGTTGTTGGTCAAAGAGCATAAACTTTTAGGTATAGGAAAAATAAATTCTGTGGCTCTAAAGCCTAGCATGCAAGGAGATTTCAAAATGCTCATAGAAAAATGGAACAAAAGTATGAGTTTTGAAATTTGGAAACCTATGCATAGTTTTTTTCTAATACACATTTCCCACAAGCTTTTTGAAGATCCCTCGTACTGTACTGACTACTTGAAATCTGCTAAGAGAGTAGATCTTAAGTGTTCTCCCCACACACAAAAATAGTAACTTACATGAGGTGATAAATGTGTTAACTTGACTGTGGCAATTATTTCCTTATAAAAATGCACTATAGTTTAAAAATTATTTGTTTATTTATGCATGTGCATGTATGCTATCGGGCGTGTGTTCTTGTCAGAGACAAAGAGGGAAAGTGAGACAGCACTCCCTAGGGATGATGGCCAGGCCACGATCCCTTCTTCTCCATTCTCTTTTCGGTATTTTGGGCATGGACGCATACTCGCCCAGCATGTTTTTCAAGCCACTAGGTCTGGGACTTGAACCGTTCAGTTAGTCATGACTTGCCACCTTAACTTCCCCACCACCTGCTGGCCTGATTGTGGTAATCATTTCATAGTGTTTACATAAATTAAATCATCATATTAAAAATATATATGTTTAGTTGTCAATTATACTTCAGTAAAGCTGAGGGAAAGGTATCAGTTGTACTAGTGAAGAAACTTACTGGGATCTGATCACTGTGGGGCTCACGATATTTAATATTTAAGTTCAACCAGTTGGCCCAGGGATGTTAACCTATCATATTTACAAGGTTTGGCTTTTTATTTATTTTTAAAAATTGCTTGATTGACTGTTTTTCACACAGGGCATATGTGTTCACTGGGAAAAGACAGAGAGACAGAGAGAGGACGACTAAAAAAATGTCTCAAAGGGTGCCACAATCTCTTCTCCTCCATTCTCGTCTCAAGATTTTGGACATGCAAGCACATGCGCTCAGCCTACTCTGAAGCTGCTGGTCCAGGATTTGAATCACGATTGGCCATGTGGGGATCCAGTGCCTTCACCACACCATCTGCTGGCCCCTCTAACTGGTTTTTAATACAGTGTCTTCATTATGATAGTAAGTATAAAGATTTTGATCCAAATTTCACAATCCTCCTTGGAGAACTGGTTGACTTGAGGGCTGGGACAGGAATAATACAAGATGAATTGAAGCATCTAGTGTCTCAATCAATCAATCATAAAAACAAAAATGTCAAGAGCAGGACCAGCAGATGGAATAATGGTTACGTTGCTAGACTCTCACATGGCCAACCACGGTTCATGTTCTAGACCCAGAGTCTTAAAACTCATGCCAGGTCCATGTGTGTGCATGCCCAAAAATCTGACAGGAGAGTAAAGGAGGGATTGCAGAGGCCTTCAGAAGGGGGTTCCACATGGCTCCTGTGAACTAGGTATTGCAGGGCACAAGAGAAATGAAGACATTCTACTGATAATTGAGCCTCCAGCAAACAAGCTAGCGGTAGGGAGCCTCCCAGCCTTCTATCCCTATTTCTGTGTCTCTGTATCTGTCTGTCCCTGCTTGTGTTCCCTTCTTTTTTTGTAATTTTTCCTTTTTACATTTTTTTTTTAAAGGCAAAGTTATTCTCTTGCTCCCAGCTCCACCTTTTATCTTGTTAATTATCTCTCTGGTCCTTCACCCAGGCAGAAGAAGCCAGGCCTTCAGAAGGAGGTTCCACATGGCTTCTGTGAACTAGGTATTTTGCGCGGTTTTCTATTTTGTGATTTTTTTTTTTTTAAAAAGTAATTACAATTTTTTTTTACTTTTTTTCTCTTTTTGTTGTTTTTCTCTCTCTTTTTTATTTCTCTTTTTCTTCTCTCTCTCCCCTCCAATATCCATTTAATGTGTTTTTAGAAGGATCTAAGAGCATTGTAGCTAAACATACAAATACTAATAGGGTTAACATATTCCTCAATATCTACTGAATCTGCTGCACCAGCGATCACAACAGAATGGCAAAGAGATTCTAGGTCACCTCTGTCTGCTTGTTCCTGAACATTCAGACTGAATTTCAAGAATTTGAAAGAAACACACCATCCATCAGATGACAAGAAATCACCGCCGGATCACAAGAAATATGGGAAAACAAAATACCTCTCCTCCAAGGTAAAATAATAACTCCTCTTCATCCTATGATAGGATGATGAAATTCATGGAATAGAAGAGAAAATAGCTGGCCTGGAAAAACCCACCACGAAGTCTGAGAAAATGGCCCAAAAATTTGAGAATAATATACGAGAAGTACTAGACACCATTAAACATCCAAACATCCGGATAATTGGCATTCCAGAAGGTGAAGAAACCCATAAGGGCATTGATAATCTATTCCATGAAATCCTGCAAGAAAACCTTACAAACCTAGAGAGGCATTTGAAGATCCAGTCCCAAGAAATACAAAGGACCCCAAATAGAATCAACCCAAGATCTTCTCCAAGACACATTATTGGTCTAGGTAACCTGTAAAGAAAGGATTAAAAATTTAAGATGTTCTAAAAAAAAAGAAAGAGGGATAAAAATAATTCTAGGAACTAGAAATGGAAAATTTTTTATAATATGAATGATTAAGTCCTATGCAGTATATACTGGACTTGTGTCCATGGAAATGTATATATCAGCTGTGTTTGCTATGAAAATATTTAGATTAATTAAAGTCTTTAGTAATTCAATAGAATGCGGAGGGAAAACAGTATAGAAAGCAAACATAAATACCAGAGACAGTGTGGGAGGAGAGTGAGAGATGGCGGAGGGTAAGAGATAGGGAATCAAGGATGGGGGGGAAAGCAAAACATACAGAAAACAAGAAATGGAAAATTATTTGCTGACAATAACACGTTTGTTGATGTGCTTGATTGAGACAATATACAGTGTACTCTGGATGGAAAATCTCATTTTGTATGCTGTAATGATGTACAGTGAATTAATGCAAATAAATAAATTAATTTAAAAAAAAAGAAGGGATTGCAATGTGCCCATCCCCCCTATTGCCCTATTGCAAAAATCTCTCTCTTAAAAAAAAAAAAAAGCCAGAAGCACACTGCAAGGGCAGAGGACACAGCATGAAAGAGCTCCCAATGGCCAAAGTTTGAACAATCTGAGCAAAATAATACTGGTAATAGACTAAAACTCAAGAAATAAAGTAAGTATCTATGAGTCCATACTGAGATAAATACAATATAGCACTGTTAATTTGTTAGGTTTTTAAAATTTTATTCATCATCGAGAATGCATATACATATATGAGAGAGTGAGAAAGAGAAGAGACTCATCACTCCATGATTCCTCTTCCTTACCTTGCCAGTTCATCAGGATCTTGGGTGCATGTGCTTGTACCCAGCATGCCTTGGAGCTGACCTGGGAATCTGAACCCACAATCAGCCATGTGGCCTCCAGCACTGCAGATCAGTTTGCTACAGACTGTGTCACCAGGTTGGGACATATTTCTTAGTTTTGATAAATGTTACATGTTAATGTCAGATATTAACAAAAGAGAAAACTGACTGAAGTACATATGCCAGTTCTTTAAAAGAACTCTGTAAATCACAGTATCTCAATAAATGGAGAAATAGAGGGAGGAAGGGAAAGTAAGTGTGCCCCTGACAAAAAGGTTAAGCTCCATACCTATAAAGAAGAATATGAAAAAGTATGTTATCCTTTTTTCTCTTTCCATTAATTTCTTCAGTTTGATTCCCCAGACTGTTATTTAACAATTTCTTGTGCATTATTCCAGAAAACTTTTTAAAATTATTCATTTAATTTTATTTATGATGATCATTATTTTTAAATTTGCTATAGGTCATATGTATTCACCAGAGACAGAGGAAGAGAGAGAGAGGGAAAATGAGAAAGGAAGCTGCCAGGTCCAGGACTCAAACTGCAGTTGGCCATGTGGAAGATCTAACAGCTTACCTGCTGGCCCCATATTCCAGAAAAAAAATTTTTTTTTAAGAGAGATTTTTTTTTGTTATAGGGCAAGTGTGCTTGCTAGAGAGACAGAGAGACATAAAGCAAGAAATCACCCAGGGCAGGATGACCATGCTGCAATCCCTTCTCCAATCTCCTCTTGGGATTTTGGGTATGCACATGCCTGGCATGAGTTTCAAGTGGTTGGGTGCAGGACTTGAACTGTGGTCATTCATGTGAGAGTCCAGTACCTTAATCACTATACCACCTGCTGGTCCCTATCCAGAAAAGTATTTTTTTAATTCCAGAAAATCTCAATGCATTTTTTCAAGCACACACATATGTATAACCTACATGCTATGAAGTGTTTTACTAATTTATATACTTTAGATATAACTGTGTACCTGTATATCTGACTTTCACAATTTCTATAGCCAAGCCACTGCTCAAGAAACAGTTTATCTCTTTTAAAATACTGTTTTTAGTTTAGGTTTATTTTCCTTTATTCACCTTTGTGCCACAGTGCCAGCCAAGCAAATAGGTTTTTCACTCCTCCAAGTACTACTTTTAAAAAATAACTTCATTAAGATATAATTGACATGCTGGGAACCAGCAGTTAGCGTAATGGCTATGTCACTGGACTCCCACGTAGACGACCGCGGTTTGCATCCTGGATCTGGTGGCTTAAAACTCACACCGGGCACGTGTGTGTGTGTGCCCAAGATCCCGAGAGGAGAATGGAGGAGAAGGGATTGCGGCGTGACCATCCCCCCCGAGGGGTGATATCTCGCTTTCTATCTCTATGTCTCTCTCTGTCTGGCGAGTGCACGCACCCTATAGTGAAAACCTCTCCAAAATAAATAAATAAATAAATAAATAAA
>NW_006159586.1:3155032-3168470 GCF_000334495.1 Tupaia belangeri chinensis
CATATATATATATATATAAATAATTGGCCATGTGGGAGTCCAATGCTTTAACAACCACACCACCTCCTGGCTCCACCACAATCTAATTTTAAAACATTTTCATCACCCCCAAAATCAATTTTATTCTTCCTCACATGCCCAGCCCTAGGTATCTACTATCTATCTATATGAGATTTCTGTATTCTGGACCATTTCACACAAATATGTGGCCTTATTCCTGGCTTTGACTTAGCATAATGTTTCTGAGGTTCAGACACATTGAAGAACATATCAGTACTTCATTCCTTTACATTGCCACATAATATTCCACTGTATGGATATACCATCTTAATTTACCCATTTATCAGGTGATGGACATTTGGGTTGTTTCAATTTTGGCTATTACACGTAGTGACTATATAAACAGTCCCTTTTTGGGTAGACAAATGTTTTCAAATCATTTTACCTAAACCCAGAACTGAAATTGCTGGGTAATATGGCAAAATTTGTTTTCCAAAGTGTCCATACCATTTTAATTCTTATGATAGTATATGAAAATTATAATTTCTCCATATCTCCAGGAACACTTGTTATTATTTGCTCTTTCTTTTCTTTTCTTTTAGGTTTTTGCTGCAGGATATGTGCACTTGCTGGAGAGAGAGAGACACAGAGATGGAAAGCGATAAATCACCTCCCAGGGATATGGCCATGCTGCAATCCCCCTCCTCCATTCTCCTCTTGGGATTCTGAGCATGCAGACACATGCACCTGATGTGATTTTCAAAGCCTTCAGTTCCATAACTTAAACCATGGTTGGCCAGTGGGGGTCCAGTGCCTTAATCTCCCTGCCACCTGCTAGCCCATTATCTGCCTTTTCAATTCTAGCTATCTTTTCAGATATGAAGTAGTATCTCACTGTGGCTTTTTTGGGAAGTTTTTGCCATAGAGAACATGCACTTATCCGAGAGAGACAGAGAAAGAGAGAGCCAGTGGGAGGGAAAGTGAAAAATCACCTTTCAGGGGGATGGCCACACTGCAAACCCTTCTCCAAAATCCCGTCCTGGCATTTTGGGCATGCATGAACATGCGCCTGGCATGATTTTCAAGCCTCCAGGTCTGGGACTCAAACAGTGGTTGGCTATGTGGGAGTCCAGCACCTTAACCACTATGCCTCCTCTTGGCCCCTCTCACTGTGGTTTTGATTTGCATTTCCTTAATGGTTAGTGATGTTGAACATGTTTTTATGTGTTTATTAGTCTTTTTTTTTTTTTTGGATCTTCTTTTGAAAAATACTATCAGATCCTTTCCCATTTTTTTAAAAAGCTTAAAAGTTCGGGAACCAGCAGTTAGTGTAATGGCTATGTTGCTGGACTCCCACGTAGTCGACCACGGTTCGTGTCCCAGACCCGGTGGCTTAAAACTCACGCCGGGCGCATGTGCGTGCGTGCCCAAGATCCCGAGAGGAGAATGGAGGAGAAGGGATTGCAGCGTGACCATCCCCCCTGGGGGGTGATTTCTCGCTTTCTGTCTCTATGTCTCTCTCTGTCTGTCTGGCGAGCGCACGCACCCTACAGTGAAAATCTCTCCAAAAAAAAAAAAAAGAAAAGAAAAAAAATAAGCTTTAAAGCTTTATGGCTCTCTTGTATCAAAATCCAACAGGGTGCTCAGAAGGCCTTCTATGAGATGATTCAGGTAATGCCACCCTCTGTGACCTCAGAATCTCCCTCTGTGTCTTCTCTATTTTGCTAGCAGATAATGAGGGAAGGGAAGTGTGGACGATGGCACAGAAGTGATATCACGTCCACCTACATTCTACTGAACGGGGCTAGTCATATGGCTTCTACCTTGATGTAAGAATGCTGGAAAATGTTTCTTCACTGTGTGCAATTGGAGAAAAAAACAAATCTGGTGAGTCGCCAGACACTCTCTGTCTCATTCAAAGCCTAGAGGGTAGCTGGCACATGGTTGGCCCTTAAAAAGGTAGCTGACTGTCGGGAAGCCTGCCAACATTACTCATTCCATTGCTCTTGGTGGTCACTCTAGTCAAATTTATTTCTGGGGCTCCAGGAGACATCCGACCCTGGTAATTCTAAGATCAGGAAGCACCCTAGGAGAAGCGACCCATTTTTGGAATTCAGATCCACCTTTTGATGCCAAATAACTACCCAGATGTTTCCAGACAAATCAGAAATCCCTTCTGATGTTTCTGCTCATTTCTGGTCAGTGAATGTGGCTGCTGTTCTGCCATCCTTTCCATCTGATGTGACACCTCTCTTTCTCCTGCAGAAAGCTCTCCCTGGCACTAAATAGCACAGAGATAGCTTCATCTTCTGAACTGTGAGCCTATAATATCCTTTGCATGCATGGGCAGCAGAACATTGGGTCATCAGAAAAGTCATGATAAATTTTTGCACAAGAAAATATGCATGACTTTTCCAACAACTGGATACAATTCTAAAGGCTGATTTTATTAAGCACTTGTGTGCCAAGGATCCTACCCAGATTCATTCATTTAATCCATACAAGCACCCCTGGTGGGAGGTTCTACTTCCATTTTACAAATGAGGCACTGAGGCACAGAGAGGCAAAATGATCTATCCAAGGTCACATGGATCCCAAGCTACAGAACAGGGTATAAAATACAATATTTGCCCATTTTAAAATTAGGTTATTTATCTGTTTATCTATCTTATTATTGAGTTCAAAGAGTTCTTTACATATTCTGGGTACCAATCTCAAGTAGACATGATTATTTCTCCCATTTTGTGAGTTGTCTTTTTACTTTCTTGGAGAAGTTTTTTTTTTTTTTTTCGCTATAGGGCGCGTGCACTCGCCAGACAGACAGAGAGATAGAGACAGAAAGCGAGAAATCACCCCCCAGGGGGGATGGTCACGCCGCAATCCCTTCTCCTCTCGGGATCTTGGGCACGCACGCACACGCGCCCAGCGTGAGTTTTAAGCCACCGGATCCGGGACGTGAACCGCGGTCGACTACGTGGGAGTCCAGCGACATAGCCATTACACTAGCTGCTGGTTCCTTCTTTTTACTTTCTTAATTATGTTCTTTGAAACTCAAAAGTTTCACATTTTCCTGAAGACCTAAAAAATCTATTTTTCTTTATTTACTTATGCTTTTGGACTCATCTAAAAAGTCTTTGCTTCCAAAGTCAAGAAGATTTACTTATATTTCCTTCAAAAAGTTTTATAGTTTTAGCTCTTATTTTTAGATCTATAGTCCTTTTTTTTTTTTTCAAGTTTTTTCTTCCACAAGCAAGAGAGACAGAGATAGAGAGAAAGCATCCTAAAAAGGATTATGATGCTGTGACCTACCCCCAGCTCTAAGCAGCTCCAGATCATGGGTGCACATGTGCCCAGCATACTCAGGGAGGTCTCTTGTCATCAACTTTCAGTCTTGCAAAGCACTGTGTTTCACTACACCACCACTGTCCAGTTCCATGTATGGTCCCCTTTGAGTTAATTATGGTGTATGGTATGAGAGAGGGGTGACAAATAGTTCTTGAGCACCAGTTGCATACCAGATACTGTGTTGGACACACACACGCACACACACACACACACAAAACAGTAATGATGAAACACTACCTTTTTGTTTTCTATGCCCTGTCCAGAAAGCATAAACTCTGAAATGTCTTCCTGCCTTAATCTCACCTTTTGCAAAGATTACCCAGATAAAATTTCGATTGTTTTCAATGATATCTGCTACAATATCTCCCCTACTTTCTGAAAAGTTGCTTTTTCTCTCTCTTCTGACATATTACAAGTTTGGTTACAATTTTTATAAAATTTGACATACTTCATATTTTACGTTAGTGGTGCTTTTATTTTAACTAGTCTTTTAGGTGTCTTAAGTGTAGGCATATGCCTTTTTCATTTTTATCTCTCAGAATATGTTAAAGTAATTCCAAAATAGAAATTTTAGTAATATTCTGGTTAACATCACCACTAGAATAAATGCATGGAAAGCCAACACCTAAAAGTGATTGTTTAAAAAGGGACAACAGGGCCAGCCAGGTAGCATGGTGGTTGAGGCAGCTGGATCACACATGGCTAACAACTCAGTTCAAATCCTGGGCCTGGTGGCTTGAAAACCACACTGGGAACCTGTGTTTGGATGCCCCAAATCCTAAGAGGAGAATGAAGGAGGAGAGACTGTGGCATGACCAGACTCCATCCCCAGGGGTTAGTTCTCACTCACCTCCCCACCCTACCCCCATCTCTCTCCAGTGAGTGCATGTACCATATAGCAAAAAAAAAAAAAAAAAAAAAGTGACAAATAAGAAAGGAGTAATTACTAAAGTGACAAGTTTTCTAATTTGCAACTTATGTACATAACAGCATATCTAAGTTTATTGCTCCAATATTATATGAATATTAAATTCTCCTACCCAGCCTTTAAGTTCTCCAGAAAAATCTTTAAGGAACAGTTCTATAAAGAACACATACCACCAAATACAATGAGCAGTATGTATACCTGTGTATTATTTATGTGTCTCTGTACATGAAAAGGAGCCTTTTAACACTAGCTCAAAAAAGGTTCAAACACTGTACAAAGCAAATGATTGAGGATAGTTTTGATATTGTTTATCCAGTAACTACTAAGTCAAGTGAATTTGAGATCTGAGTTAAAGAGTAAACATTCAAAAGGAATCTTAAAAATAAAATGACCGAGGGGCCAGCAGGTGGGGTGAAGGTTAAGGTGCTAGACTCCCACATGGCTGAATGCGGTTTGAGTCTCAAACCTGGTGGCTTGCTTTCCGTATTTCTCTTACTGTGTCTCTCTCTGGTCAAATTTTAAATAATGCTAGTAAATAAATAAATAAATAAATACATACATAAATAAATAAAATTGAATGGATAGTTTTTTAATAAAGTGAGCCAAAATTAACAAGGAGAAAAATCTCTTAACTCTCTTATCATATAGAATCAGGTCAGAATATCTCACAATACATTTCCAAAGAAATTAAATATCTAAAAAAGCAGATATACAAGGAGATTTCAAAAAGTTCATTTAGAAATAGACTGACAGTATGAGTTTTAAAGTATTTTTTAAAAAATATTTATTCATTTATTTATCTATTTATTTGTTGTGATTTTCAAGTTGTCAGGTCTGGGTTTTGAACTGTGGTTGGCCACATGGGAATCCAGTGCCTTAACACTATGCTACTTGGTGGCCCAAGTTATAAAGTTTTAAAACTTTAAAACTCATGAAGAGCACTGTCATAATATAGAGATTCCATAAACTTTTTGAGGACTCCCCTCATATAAATTATAAAAAAAAAATCTAAAAAATTATTACTGTTATCAATTCGAATGGTGAGACAAATGACATATTCCAGGGTTCACAGTATCTTAGGATTCCATGAAGAATGATAATTACAAGCAATAATGACTTGGTAAAAACAAATTTGGGGCCAGCTGGTAGCATGGTGGTTAAGGTGGTTAGATCTCACATGGCCTACCATGTGGTTTGAATCTCAGGCCTAGAAGCTTAAAAAACACACCAGGCATGTGTGTGTAGTCTCAGGTCTAGAAGCTTAGAAAACACACCAGGCATGTGTGTGTGTATGCCCAAAATCTCAAAAGGAGAAATGGAGGAGAAAGGATTGAAGCATGATCATCCCGAATGGAGAGCTTTCTCACTTTCCCCTTGGGTTCTCTCTGACAAGTGCACATGCCCTCTAGCAAATTTAAAATATTTTAAACATACAACTTTTACTCTTTAGGAAATTACAATTTTAGACAGAAAACTATCAAAAATCAGGTCAAGTAATAGTGGACTGACCACTTGTACTAAACTATAAAAACTATACCACCACTAGCTCTCAAATATGAAAGACTCAATTGTGACATGAAAAAATCATACAAAAACTAATGAGGAAATTTAATAATTCAGTATACATTTCACCCATGCTACTACATGTCATAAATTAATCTCTGACTAAGAATGGTCACATAATTCTATGTCATACAGACATGACTGAAGTCTGAGACTCTTTATATTTAGGACATCTACTGGAATGTACAAATATGCTGAAATGGACTTCATCCTCATAAATTAATTGGTTAATATTTGGTCTCTTTTTCATCCTATGATAAGATAATCTTTATGCCTTCAAAGTGCATTAGATCCTACTGGGAGAACAATACAAATGAAATACTTACGGAATAAATAAAAGACATATTCAACTGCAGTGTGCATGTGTGTGTAACAGATAATATATCCCAATGGTTCTCAAATATTTTAGTTTCAAGACCCTTTTATACTCTTAAAATCACTGATGCTCTCAAAAAGCTATTTTCATGTGGATTATGATATATGCATTGGTATTTAGAAATTAAAAATAAGTACCAGCAGGTGGCATAATGTTTAGGGTGCTGGGCTTCCAAGTCCTCCATCTCAAGGCTTGAAAATCACATCAGGCATGTAGTCCTAGATCTCAAGGCTTGAAAATCACATCAGGCATGTGTGTGTATATTTCCAAATCCCAGGAGGAGAATGGAGAGGGATTGTGGCATGGCCATTTCTTCTGGGGCGAGGGGATTTCTCACTTTCCTTCTCACTGTCTCTCTCTTTCTCTCCAATGAGTGCATACACCCTATGACAAAAACCTATTTTGAAAAAAAAAGAAAGAATGAAAATGGGGTGTATACAATAAAATATTATTCAGTTTTAAAAGGAAAAGAGAAATTAAAACTGAGAAAATTTAAAATACAAGGATATATAAATACATTCTCTTAACTGTCAAAATAATAATGTTATCACTCATCATGTAGCCACTGGACAACTCCAATGTACAGCTGAGAGAATGAAAGTAAAAATGAGACTCTGAGAACCTCACACATATATATATTTGCATATACACACATGATAAGTGTGTATATGTGTGTTGGTAGCATTTTATTTGCTTGGCAAGTCAATGATAAACTCTTAGCTACTTGTTTGTACTTCTGCTGGTTTTTCTAATCCTGGCTCCTTACTCTTTTTGGCCAGTCTTGTGGGATTGTGCTTTTGCATTTAAAGTTTGGAGTTAGATGGCAGAGTCCTACAGAAAAAGTCAAAGGTCTTAGATGAACAAAGGGCAATATAATTTGGTTCCTTATAGTTTCACCTAGAATAAAAGTCAGATGCTTCTCATCTCAAATAATGCTGATGGCATGGAAGGTCATGGCATATTGAGAGGTTCAAGGCCCAGACCTGGCAGCTTAAAAAATACTGGGTGCATTTGTATGCATCCCCAAAATCCCGAGGGAAGAAATGAAAAAGGAGGGACTGCAGTGTGGCCATCCCTACTGGGAGGTGCTTTCTCATTTTCCTCTTTCTCTTGTCATCTCTGTCTCTGGCGAGTGCAGAACAAAAATTTAAAAAAAAAATAGTTGCTAAGATAATTGTTAGAAACTAGGAAAATAATGATACTGTGACAGTATTTATAAGTTTAACATCATGGTTAGAGTTTAAAAAGCAACTATAATTCATTTATGAGGTTTCTTTTTTTGTATTCCAATTCTGTTATATATAACTAAAGTAGTCTGAAAGGTTCATTCTTATATATAAAAAAAAGTCGAAATGGTCTTTAGCAATTTTCTCTTGTCCCTTTGGTCACTGAATTAAATTTTATAAAACCTTGATAAAAAGACATCAGAGCACAGCCAAGTTCACTGAGCTTGACTTGTTTTCGCCACACATTCATCGCCCCTGGAGAGGCTGCAGAAGCAGCTACCACTCTCTAAGTAGGCGTTCTCTCTCCCCATGGAGGAGTTAAGTTCAACTTCTGTTTTATTTCCCCTTAAGCAGACAGGACAGTTTCCTCCTTATCAAGAATTCGGGTGAAGGTTTCAGGTTTCCCCTGAGATGTTCAGACAAACATGGTTGCACTAAAGTACTGACATTAATGTTTTCGTAACTTGCACTTTGCTTTCTATGTTGTTACTCAACTGACTTGTGAATTATACAGTCTAATGAGGATAAACATTTTCTTAATAAACTCAGAAACCTCTAGGTAGACTGAAAATACTCTATGTAGCACAGTAAGAAGAAAAAACATATCCTTATTTTTAAGCACTTTTCAAACTCTGTGCTAATGTAGCTCCTTCAATGGTGGTGTAGAAAGTAACCATTTGGGAATTAACTGCTTGCATTGAGACTGTTTCATTTTCCTTTTCCATATTTTATAAACAAGTGGTCTAAAGCACTAGTCCAGGATACAGGATTTTATGTGATTGTTGGCACAGATACTGAACAAGTACAATTTGGGGCGGGTGGGGGGTGGTGGAGAAAAAGACAAATATATATTCAATTTTCCCAGTTAATGACTAATTTCAAAGAAAACGGCAACAAGAATGTGATTTCAAATGAGCAAATCACTTACACACAGTTTTGGGTAATGGGAATGACTGAAAAATACTAAGTTATTGAGTGCTTCCTTCTAAGGTTACAACTGCTTTCTTGAATCACCGTCATTACTACAGAATCGGTGCTAACCACCCTCCTGCTTCAATTAACTCTGGAAAGGCAGCAAAACTCCAGTTCATAAACCCACTTGGAAAAGGTTGTGATTTGCAAAGTCTAATACACACAAATGTTAAAATAAAAACTGTCAATGACAGATTCTAAGTGGAATTTCCCCGGTATTTCCAGGAAGCAGATGTTTGAAGAAGTTCATTATTACTTAGTGAAAATTTCATGCTAGAAGAAAATGGTCAATCAGTGACCAGTTTCTAAAAACTGTTAAGTTCAATAGTATAATTTATATGTCTGTTATAAATTCAAATTGTCCTATCATTGCATAATCACTTCCATGATCAGTAAACACCATTAAGTCTGATCATTTTTCTCAAAGAAATACCAGTTCTTATTTAATTTATTTATTTATTTACTTATTTTTGTGAGAGTTTTTTGCTATAGGGTGCATGAGCTCTCTAGAAAGACAAAGAGAGACAGAGAGACAGAAAGTGAGAAATCACCCCCCAGGGGGGATGGCCATGCTGCAATCCCTTGTCCTCCATTCTCCTCTCAGGATCTTGGGCACGCATGCACATGTGCCCAGTGTGAGTTTAAATCTCTGGGTCCGGGACTCGAACTGCAGTCGACTACATGGGAGTCCAGCGATATAGTCGTTACGCCAACTGCTGGTCTCAAAGAAATACCAGTTTTATGGATATCTGAGTAAAGGAGAAGTTGCTCTTAGGTCAACTTCATGACTACAAATTCAACATAGTTTTGTGGACTGACCAAGGAGTATTACAAAAATCAGTAACTGTATAAAAACAACATATACAGATGAACCGAATTTATTGTTTTTTTGTTTTGCTTGTCAGAGGGTGTGTGCACTTTCTGGAGGAAGATAGATATTGCACTGTTGGAAGTCATGACGCATTTTTACATAGAAAAAAATATGTCATGACTTTTTTTGACAACCCAATAGATAAAGAAAGTAAGAAAGTACTTCCTCTTTGGGGAATGGTTGCACCATAATCCCACTTCCTCCATTTCTCCCTCCTTGTGGGATTTAACTTACACACACCTGGGACTCGAACTGCATAGCTGGCCATGTGAGATCCAGCTGACTTAACCATCATGCCACAGGCTGACCTTCAAGTTCTTTTTTTTTTTTTGGAGAGGTTTTTGCTATAGGGCACATGTGCTCGCCAGAAAAACACAGAGAGATAAAGAGATAGAAAGAGAGAAATCACCCGCCAGGGGGATGGCCACGCTGCAATCCCTTCTCCTCCATTCTCCTCTTGGGATCTTAGACATGCATGCACACGCACATGCCTGGTGTGAGTTTAAGCCACCGGGTCCAGGACTCGAACAGCGGTCGACTACATGGGAGTCCAGCGACATAGCCATTATGCTAACTGCTGGTGCCAGACCCTCAAGTTTTTAATAAACATAATTTCCCACTGCCATTCTGGCCCCAACTAAGGTTTCCAAGGAGGTATTAGAAAGACGTCCTTTCCTTATCTCGAGTCATGGCAAGTGCAGAATTAAGTGAGTTGTTATGCTAATTATTTTAAAATTCAGAATATTTAACTTAGCAGGAAAATCTTAAAAGATACTTTTTGGAATTATAAACTCCATACCTTAATGGAATGACAGATCATAACATCACGCACATATACACTCACATACAAATAAATAAATAAAAAAGAAGAAAAAGAGCACCAGCCAGGTTGTGGCTGCACACAGCTCTCTGTTTATCTGTATAGAAATCGGGACTGTGTGCTGTTCCCACAGTCTGGTATCAGCACAACCATTTAGAAATGAATCAAACCACAGGAAACAAGCAAAACAACTCTCCAGCTGTCTGGTATGCATCAACACTTCAAGCTCAGTATTTAAATTCTCTACGAAAGTTTCTAAACATGAAACCACTCAGTTGTCATCTGGCGATTTACAGAGTTCCTCAGCAGAACTTCATGAACTTCTTTAGTAGATAATTTTTAGCATCTTCATCTAACCCATGTCCCAAATCATAAAAGATGTCACGATAGTGGCGCTGCCCTAAAGGAACCCATAATGCATTCTCCTTCTCATCACTGTATTGTGCTCTCACTCCCTGGCTACTTCTGTTCTAGTCCATCACTGTCCTCAGTGGGTAATAAGCTGATTTTCTTTAAGGTGGATGGAACAAAAGCGTCATGCCCTTGTTGTTCTCCTCTGACTACAGCCATTGAGACTGGAGTTGCATAGTGACGTCAGTAGGGAAAACTGGGTTCCATTCCCTGGGAATGGAAAACCAGGATGTCAAGACTGATCAGTTAGCTACAGGCGCTATACTCACAAAGACATATATATGGATTGGTGGGAAGAAAAACAAGAACCAGTTACGGGTGCAATTAATATTTTAGGTCCAAGTGAGCATACAGTAAAACCTGGCTGGTAGAAAGCAGCAAAGGAATAATACAGAAACAAAATGAAACAGATATCAGAAATGAAATGGCTCCCCAAAGAGGATATTCCTGAACCCAGTGGCTTTGCAATTTCAAGTTCCAGTTCTCTGTGAACTCCAGGTGCACTTCCTCCCCTTCAGTTCTGAGAAACCTTTGCACATGACCTTTAAAACCTCTCCTTTTGTTTTGGTGTAATTGCCTTGAGAGGGTTTCTCGCCTCAAATATTAAAATCCCTAATTAACAGTCATTGGGTTAGAGCTGAATTTATTCTACCACTTGTTAATAATGATTTAAAATTATTTCCCTTAATTTCAGACATCACTCCTTTATTTACATATTAGAAATTTGTGGGGGCACCAAGAATACAGTCAGATTTTCAGAAGAGAGGACTATCGTCATTTATAAATGTAATAATAATAATAATAACTTTTATTGATGAAGTAAGATAATTACTTACATAATCTGGTAGAGGAACATCATTGGAACTCAGTGAACCTCTCAAGGATTGTGTGGCTTGTTCTAGAACTTTGTTGTGCTTTTTAGACAGCAGAGAAAACAAACTGAAAAAAGAAACAAAAAGTTCGATTATATTAATAGATATAAGTGTCTTCCTTTTTTGAATCTTACATGGAATTACATAGTTCCACAGCATATAAATTACTCCAAAATATACTGGTAAATGGTTCTTTTCTTCATGCCTATGTTAATAACTGAACAAACAATACTACTTATATACTAAAAAAAGGTAATATAGAAAATGTTTAAAAGTGTTCTAAAAAATAAAGTATGACAATTTAAAATTATGTTTCAAACATAGGAGAAATATACAAAAGATTACTATAATGGAAATATCAGTGAACACAGGCTGAGAAAACCCAGGCTATGGACTAACTTTAGGACTCAGTCTAATCTACCACAAGTCACCTGAATTTGTGTATCTTAGTTTTCTCATCTTTCAAACAAGTGTGCTGGATTAGGTTATTTCTCTAGTATAATATACAGTCTACAATTCTCTACTGTAGCTTTATGTCTTTACTTTTCAAAATGAATGATTTGAAATACATGTGTTATAAGATTTCTGCTTCTAGCTATGACAAATTAACTGGTACTGAACTAACTCTCCTGCTGTAACCAACTAAAACTTGGGGAAAAAAATTACATGAAACAGTTGCTTTCAACTCTTGTTCAACGTCTGAAATGCAGGACACATGACACCATAATGGTAAGTTTCTGCCTAGAGGAACATTTCAGGTTATGATCCTGAAAGGTGGGACCCAAACAGTACACAGAAGTATTGTACTGAGTTGTGAAGACAGAAATATGAACTTGGGGATGCTTTGTCAGTTGAGTGTTGCAGAGCAGACTACTTCAGAGAAGAGAATCATAAAAAAGGAGGTCCAAAATCCAAGTGACATCTTAAGTGTATAGTTATATACTAAACTGTACTGTGCTGAGTAAAAATCCCACAAGGTGTGGCAGTGAATACTATCTAGAAGTTATAACCTGAGTAGAGATTTTGGAGATCATAACAGACTAAAGGATACTGGAGTTCCAATCAGCAAGTGGATAAAACTCAGGCATTCAGGTGAATTCTCAGAAAGGCCATGCTTTAGGAATAAAACTATTCAAATCTAGAATATAGACTACTTATTGTAAGTGGCACTCTAAGAAAGCTAAACTAAACAAGTTTCAAAAAATAAGGGTGATTTACATTAACGGTAAATGGACTAAACATTCTAGTTAGATGGCAGAGATTTTCAGACTGGGTGAAAAAGCAGAATCCAAACCCATACTGTTTAAAGAGATGCACCTGTAACTTAAAGATACAACAAGTAGCAGTAAAAAGATAAAAAAAAAAAGACATATTATAAAAATATTAATTATAAGAAAGCTGGAGTTGCTATATCAGTTTTAGACAGAATAGGCTTAAGATTAAGAATTCTATTACTAGAGATAATCATGGAGATTTTACAATGATGAAAGTCAATTAACAAAAATGGTAATAACAATCCTAAATTTGTGTGTGCTGAAAACAGAGCGCCAAGTATACATATTATGATTATATGATCCTAATATTAAATCTACTGCATATAATGAATAAAAAAAATCCCTCTTTAGTAGATGGCAACTTAAAAATAAAAGCAATTCTGATTCTGATACTGGAGCCACATGAGAGACTCCAAATGGATCCTGGGTCAACTTGAATACACTGAGCATCCCCATGAACATCCATGATCCTGGATGGGAGGCTGTGAGGAGAATAGTGGTACGGCATGCCCCTATTAAAGGTACTTTGTCGGTCTCTCCCTATCTGACTGTATTTCACATGGCTGACTCCTTGGTTTGAGTTCTGAACCTGGTAGCCTAAAAAACACACTGAGTGTGTGTGCCTAAAATCCCAACAGAAAAATGGAGGGGATTGTAGGATGGTCATCCTTCAGTGGGGGTGATTTCTTACTTTCCCTCTCTCTCTAACAAGCACACATACCCTATAGCAAAAACAAAGAAACAAACATAAAAAATGAAACAAATATATATATATATATA
>NW_006159586.1:3168484-3181835 GCF_000334495.1 Tupaia belangeri chinensis
TTTAAATTTAAGTAAGTAGGAAACAGGACTTGATCTATCAGGGTATATGCATTTTTCTTTCTCCAATTTTTTTTTTTTCTGGGTCTTCATTTGAGAGAGAGAGGGAAAATCCCGTCAATGGGGTTTCGTCATGCTACAATCTTCCCCCATTCTTCCTTCCTATCAGGATCCTGGGCATATGCTTGCACACATAAGCTTAACCTGTTTTCAAGGCACTAGAACCAGAATTCAAACCGTGGTTGGCTATAAGGGATTTGGCTTCTTCCACACAAAACTTAACCAATGGGCTTTAAAACTGGACTAAGGGGCCAATCTTTCCCTTAGGAGTTTTGATCTATAGTCAGATCAGCCAAGAGATGTAGAACCTGCAGAGACAGAGGTTCAAGTCCAGACCCGGTGGCTTGCTATCTCACTTTCTCACTCTCTTTGGTCAAATTAAAAAAAATAGTGATCATGAGGAAAAAGAAGAAGCAAGATATTTAAGGGACACAAAAATGAAAAATTATCTGTTGATGACATTTGTGATAATCTTTTTAAAAATGATTATTTACTTAATTCTAGTTGTTGTTGTTATTATTATTTTACCAGAGAGAGATAGAGAGATAAAGAGAAAGGAGAAAGCAAGTCACCAGGTCTGGGACTCAAACCATAATCAGCCATGTGGGAATTCAGCGTCCTTAACCACCACACCACCTACTGGCCCCTGTTTATAATAATTTTTAATTGGACTAATAAACATGTATTCATGCTGAGGAAATTCATTTTGCATGCTATAATGATATACAATAACTGAATGTATAAAAAGTTTTAAAAAATGAACAAAATTAAATAATTCTTAAAAACATAAAATGATCGAAAGCTATATATATTTTGATACAGATAAGTCTCAAAAACAATGTTGAGTAAAAAGTAACAAGGATCCTTGTAGAATGTGAACAAGGTGATATTATTTATGTAATGAGAGTTTGCATATTTCAATATGCAAAACAATATGACATGTTTTTAAGAGAGGTTTTTACTACAGGGCGCATGCTCTCACCTGCAAGACAGAGAGAGAAAGTGAGACAGAAAGAGAGAAATCATGCCCCTCACCAGGGGATGGTCATGCCGCAATCACTTCTCCTCTATTCTCCTCCTTGGATCTTGGGCACACATGCACACATGCCCTGCGTGAGTTTGAGTCACCAGGTCCAGGACTCGAACTGCGGTTGACTATGTGGGAGTCCAGAGACGTAACCATTACACCATCTGCTGATCCCAATGTCATATCTTTTACAGATAAAATATGAAGTCATAATGTAAAATATATATGGAAATGATAAACCCTATATGTAGAATAGTCACTATTTTCTGATAAAGGAGGGAAGAAATAGGTATTAGACGGGAAGAAATAGGGATCAGCTCTGCTGTGACTACACTGGCACTGTGTGTGTGTGTGCATAAAAAGTCCTTTTGTGGGAACCAGCAGTTAGCGTAATGGCTATGTCACTGGACTCCCACGTAGTCAACCGCGGTTCACGTCCCGGACCTGGTGGCTTAAAACTCACGCCGGGAGCGTGTGCATGCATGCCCAAGATCCCGAGAGGAGAATGGAGGAGAAGGGATTGCAGCGTGACCATCCCCCCTGGGGGGTGATTTCTCACTTTCTGTCTCTCTGTCTCTCTGTCTCTCTGTCTGTCTGGCGAGCGCACGCACCCTATAGCGAAAAACCTCTCAAAAAAAAAAAAGTCCCTTTGTAACACATGGGATTGCTATATTACTCTATTTTTGTGCATATGCCTGAAATATTATATACATCTTTAAAAATCTGATAAAAAGAATATGTTATCCTGAAGAAAACAGAGCCCCTGCCAACAAATGGCATGTCACAGAAGAAAGAAGCTAGTAAATAGAATACGTGTGGTCAGCCCAAACTGGAACGTGCTGAGGAAAGCACAAGCTGCCGAGCGTGGCTGCAGTGTGGGGTGCACAGATGGCGGCAGAAGGAAGACAGTCTGAAGACAGACTGCAAAGGGCTGCCCGTGGCACATCAAAGGCCCTAGACTTGATCCTGCGCAAAGTGAGGAGCTAAAGGGATCTCGGGCTCACAAGAGGATGAAAGGGACATGGGTCCGTGCCCCCAAGAAGCTCACGTCTAATGCGGTAAGAAAAAAGTCCACAAAAGACAAAGCCTGGGGCCCGAGGAGTGTGCTGTAGGAGCACAGAGGGAAGGCAGGCACATTCCAGAGAGGAAATTTATTTTGACCCGGGCCTGAAAAGTAAAAGGGGAGGAAGAGCCCATCAGAAAGGGGAGAAGGAACAGAAAGGCACAGAGAGACTTCAGGGAAATACCATAACTTAGAGGGCAAGAACAGAGAAAGTCCAGGGTGGGTGGTGTGAGGTGGCAAGAGATAAAGCTGGCAAGATAGGCAGGGGCCAGATTTAAAAAGGCCCTATAGGCCCAGGCATGGTGGCACACACTGCTAGGACACTGTGCTCCATAGGCCAGGGTGACATGGGAGGCTCAGGCTTGATTCCCAGTTCAATTTAAAAGCCAGGTGTCGTGAAAAGGGGGCCAGCAGGTGGTTAAGACATGGATCTCCTGGATCTCCCCAGGGGATGATTTCTGACTTTCTCTGTCTCTCTCTGGTGGGTGCACATACCCTATGGTAAAAATCTAAAAAAAAAAGCCTTACATACCATGCTAAGAGGTTGGCACTTCATCTTGAGTCATTGGGACAGACAGTCAAGTATTTACCAAGGGCCTACTATGTGTCAGGCAATGAAAAAGTCTGGGGTACAACAGAAAGCCAGAGCAACACAGTCTCTGTCCTGCAGCCCTGGAGGACACAGTCAGGTCAGGGAGGGTAAACCGAAATGGGTGAGAAGTGAATTGGGAATTTACGGGAACACAGGAGAGGGCTGCCAACTGCACCTGGAGGCAGGATCAGCAAGTCGTGTCTGGAGACAGTGCAAGAGCTGCCTCTTGACAACAGACTAGGAGCTGCCCAAACACATGGGGTCTTGGGAAAGGTATTTGGGCAGAGAAAAGAGCACACGGTAAGAGAGAAATACGAGCGCTGCTGGTGCAGAAACCACCACACGCGTGTGCAGCCAGTGGTGAGGACGAGGCGAGCGCAGTGACAGCAGTGGGGAAGCAATGAGAGTGCACAGAGCACCTCTTAGGCTCACGGAGACCTGGGGACTTCATCCTGAGGCCGGCCGGTGGTGTCCTGTAACAGCAGGACTGCCATGTGCGAGAGAGACGAACGCTCCAGTGCTGGTTTGGTATCAGGGGCGAGGTGGGAGGCAGGGGTGGACAGGAAGGATGGTTGATCAGCCTTGTGCCGTTACAGCTTGGCCTCTTCCCTGCACACTCCCATCTTAGGGTGACCACAGAATCCCCACCACAGAACCCCAGGGCACCCAGAACCAAAGTTTGAAAACCACTGACCCGTGCAAGGAGGTAGTGTTTCAGAAAGATTCCTCTGCCCCCAGAGGGAAGGACATGGCAAGAGAACAAGAATAGAAACAGAACCTTCAGAAACATTTACATCATCCAAAGTAAGAGATGGGGAGGCCTTGAATTAAACAAGTATAAGCTACTTAGAAGGCAAAAGAGACAAGAGAGATAAAGGAAAAGAATCCTAGTTGACCGAGGTTTTAACTTGGGAAGCCTAGTGGCCAGCTGAGAAGGTGGCTGGACATCTTGGAAATACAGAAGAGGGGAAGAGAACAAAGGGACAGCTCAGGAAGACAAGGAAATGAATAACTGCAGCAGCAGCCAGGACTCATACCTGCTTACTGTATGTGCCTGTGCATGTATGTGTATGTGTATGCATATATAAATATCTCAGGCATGACCTATCAAACAATCTTGTGGGTTAGTTACCAGTACCCTTCTCCCCGACCCCTTCTGTAAAAGAGATGATGGAACCGAAGCAGAGAGAGATTAAGTAATTTGCCCGGGCACATGGGTGCTAAGTGATGGGGTCAGGAGTGAAATTCAGGAAGGCTGTTTCTAAAATCTGTGCTTTTCTTTTTTATTTGAGGTTTTTGCCTTAGGACGCATGCCAGACAGACAGACAGACACACACACACACAGAGTGAGAAGGAACCTGAGAAATCACTCTCCCCGGGGTGGGGGTGGCCACATCACAATCCCTTCTTCTTTGTTCTCCTCCTGAGAGCTTCGGCACACATGTATATGCACTGGGCATAAATTTCAAGCCACCAGGTCCAGGGACAGGAACCACAGTCAGTCACGTGCGAGTCCAGAGACATAAACTGCTCTTGCCATCTGCTGGCCCCAGAATCTGTGCTCTTAACGGTACTTCCAGGAACCCAGAGGTGCTCGGGAATACCAGGTGGAGACAGTTAACATAATCAGATGGGCAGTTAAGAACTACTAATCGGTGCTCAGAAGAGAGATGAAGGTAAATTTTAGGATTACCTGTGCTAATTTCAACCATAAAAGTGGAAGTGATGACCCAAGAATATTGCGTAATGTGAGAAAAAAAGAATGTAAGGACTGAGACCAGCAGATGGCATAATGGTTAGATCACTGGACTCCCATGTAGTTGACTGTGGTTTGAGTCCCAGACCCGGTAGTTTGAAACTCACGCTGGATGTGTGTGTGTGCGTGACCAAAATCCCGAGGAGAATAGAGAAGGGACTGTGGTATGGCCATCCCTCCAGGGGGTGATTTCTCACTTTGTCTCTCTGTCTCTCTCTGTCTCTTTGACGAACACACATACCCTATAGCAAAAATCTCTCCAAAAAAAAAAGTAAGGACAGAGTCTGGAGTCTGGGTAACACCAAGATTAAAAGGACAGACAAGGCAAACGAAGCCTGTATAGGTCACTTAGAGAAACAGAAGGAAGAGAGGAACTGTACTGTGTGGAAGGCCTGTGAACAACATTGGTTAGGACAGCGGAAACGCTGGAGGGGAGGAGCACCTTCTAGTACGGACATGGGCGGGTGCAACGGCGGGAGGACGAAGATGATGACTATGACTTTTGAACACTGGTCTGTTCACATGGAATGTTTTTCTTCCTTACTCTACTTTTCTGCTTCTATGAAAACTCCTCCTGGGAACCAGCAGTTAGCGTAATGGCTATGTCGCTGGACTCCCACGTAGTCGACCGCGGTTCGTGTCCCGGACCCGGTGGCTTAAAACTCACGCTGGGCGCATGTGCCTGCATGCCCAAGATCCCGAGAGGAGAATGGAGGAGAAGGGATTGCGGCATGACCATCCCCCCTGGGGGGTGATTTCTCGCTTTCTGTCTCTACGTCTCTCTCTGTCTGTCTGGCGAGCGCACGCACCCTACAGTGAAAATCTCTCTCAAAAAAAAAAAAAAAAAAAAACTCCTCCTATTCAGCTAGACCAGGGACAAGATTCACAAACCTTTTGTCAAAGGCAATCAGGATAAATCAGAAGCGAGAGAAAAGGCTGAGGGAGAATGGGACAGATAGCGAAGGGTAAGAGGTGAGGATGAAAACAACATTAAATAATCATCAAAGTCCATGACGATAGAATAAATTCATTTCATGAAACTTGTCTCTGTACTTGTAGAATGCACTTCCCAGGTTTTTCCTCTCTATCAAATTATGTTACTCATTTATTATTTATTTTTTGAGAGAGGTTTTTGCTATAGGGCACGTGTGCTCTCCAGAAAGACAGAGAGAGAAAGAAATCACGCCCCAAGGGGGTTGGCCATGCCGCAATCCCTTCTCCTCCATTTTCTTCTCAGGATCTTGGGCATGCACACACACGTGCTCGGCATGAGTTTAAGCCACCAAGTCTGGGACTCTAACCATGGTCAGTTCCATGAGAGTCCAGTGACGTAGCCATTAGCCATCTGCTGGTCCCTATTTATTTGTTTTAATACTGCCTCCATAGTTGCTCTTAAATTGCTGTACATCTATTTTATACACATAGTAAATACTTTTTTTTCTTTCTCAAGTACTAAGTTCATTTAAAGGCCTGATAGTAGATCTTTGAACAGTATGCTATATCCAACATGGTCTAAAGGTGCTTGCTACTAATAAAGTTGTCTTTCTTTATTTTTTTTTGACATACCTTTCTTATTATTCTAGTATAAGAAACCGCAAAAATGCCAGTTTACCCGCTTTACAAAATTAGAAACAAGAGATCTTAGTTTATTTTCAATTAAAAAATAAAAAAAAACCACCCTACAAACAAACAAACGAAACCTTATTTTTAAGGGCCTAAAATCAAAATCAAAGAGATAGCAAAATTATCTTTGCTAAGAACACTGACATTTATATACAAAAAAAGCAAAGTTAGGGCAGAGTAAACTGCCCATTCATTCATATTTGATTGCCTTAATAACCATCAACATTAGTTTAGAGATGGAGTAACTAGCTTAAAGTTCATTTGTGTTGATTCTATGTCACAGAAGGTAGAAAATTAAGTAAGAAACCCATCACCGTCAGCCTGCTGACTGGTAAGTAGGGCTCGTGAAAATGCAGGCATTTTGTGGATGAGCAGTACAGAGCATAATGCACAGGCAGCAGCCATGTCCCTCAGTACACTAAATACCCATGACCCATTAAATCTTCAGTGCTCCGTCTATCAGCACAATCAGGAAAACTTACTCTTCTTCAAAAATTCTAAAATAAAACAAAAAGTTATAAAGGTATATATGTGAAATATCTACTAAGCAAGTTTCCCACCAAAAAGGCACACCTTGAATTTCAACTGGAGAACCTTACCCTGTACACATAAAAAGGCATACAGTGTTCTCAGCAAGAACTTAAAATTATGGTTACAATGTTCAGTATGATGTTCCCAGTATGATTGCATAAGCAAAAATCATAAGTAGTTCCAAAAATTACTAGTTGTATAACATGGCAAAGTATTTAACTAATCAATGCTTCTTTTTAAAAAAAAAAAAAAAAGTTAAAACTGGGACCAGCAGATGGCATAGTGGTTACGTTGTTGGACTCTCACATGACCAAAAGCAGTTCAAGTCTTGGACCCAGTGGCTTGAAACTCATGCCAGGCACATGTGTGCATGTGCCCAAAATCCCAAGAGGAGGGACTGTGGGGTAGCCATCCCTCTGAGGTGATATCTTGCTTTCTGTTTGTCTCTCTGGCAAGTACAAGTGCCCTACAGCAAAATCTCTCTTTTAAAAAAATGCAGCTAAAACTAAGGAATTGAATTTCCTCTGTTTAAGATAATTAGACTGCAAATGAGGATGACATAAAATGAAAGATGACTAACAATTTTTAAAATAATGTCACCTTATTAATTGCTATAATTATTACTAGCAAAAATATGCTAAAAATATGGCCATGCTGCAAACCCTTCTCCTCCATTCTCCTCTCGGGATCTTGGGCACGCACGTACATGAGCCCAGTGTGAGTTTAAGACAATGGGTCTGGGACTCAAACCACAGTTGACTATATGGGAGTGCAGTGACATAGCCATTGTACCAACTGCTGGTCCCACTCTTTTCTTCTTTTAATACGTTTGCAATGTTTCTTGTATATACTCATGGTCCCCGTTAGTTATCCCTGATCATTTTTCCTTTTAAAAAATATGTACTGATTGATTATTGGTGGATAAAATATCCCTTGACTTGCAGTTTAGAAATACTTATTAAAAACCATGAAGCCAAATATGCATATTTAGAGTAAATCATAGGAAACCCACCTCTACTATGACTCATCCTGAAATACAGGAGCAGTCCTCTCTCCCACCCCTTAAGTCATAAACTCAAACCACAAAAAGAGATTTCCATGCATGGAATGGTTATCAGAACCCAAAGGAAAAGATATGAATTTCACTCTTGGGGCTTTAACAGAAAGTTTCGTTAATTAGATTTAACCTAATTTTCAATTATCTCAGTTACTTAAGTTTCCACTAAAATTTTTTTTTGAGAGATATTTGCTATAGGGTGCATATGCTTGCTGGAGAGACAGAGAGAGAGGGAGTAAGAAATCATCCCCCCACTCCTCAAGGGGGGATGGTCACACCACAATCCCTTCTCTTCTCTTCTCCTCTCAGGATTTTAGACACATACTCACACACGCCTGGTGTGATTTTCAAGCTGCTGGGTCCAGGACTTGAACCACAGACAACCATGTGGGAGTCAAGCTCTTTACCCACCACGCCACCTGCTGCCCCCCTCTAAAACTTCTAAATGATGAAAGTAACAGAAGAGAGAAAAACCAGAATGGGCAGTGTGGAGATGGGAAAAATTTAAGGGCAGATAAACCCCCCAAGAAAGAGGAGTCTTGACATCAAGGTAGAAAAGAACTCCGAAGTCCATCACAGTGCACTGATACCAGTTCAAACCGACAATCCTGCAGGGTCAAGACTCAAGGGGCACAAGGCTTTGAACTTAAAAACTCACAGAAGCCTGCATCAACAAGAGCTCTATCCAAAATGCTTTCAAACATTTTTAAGGTAGTACTTTAGTGAAATGGACTTCCGTTATCTGGAAATTCCCGAGGATGTAAATAGATGTGGTATCACCAGGAAAGGACTTCAAAGCCTGTGTCTTCCAACAGCCGAGTTATTATGATATTATTACAGAATATTTCTAATATGATAAAACTAATTTATTAAAATACATTTAGCAGTTCAGTAAACAAGCCATACTGACCCCTACGACTTGATTAAATATCCTTTTAAAGTACAGTTCTTCATTAAAACTATCAATAATTATAAAAGTAGAATTCTATCAGTAGTTGTGAAAGTATCACCATTTCAAGCCAAAGTTATAAACTCAAATTGAATTGAGCAAACCTGACAGAATATAACCTCCTGTTTTAAGAACTGTGGTTAATGTTGAACCACATAAACCCCCTCCCCACTTTTCCTAAAATACAGACATCCATTCATGCTTTTTGCTCCCTCTGCTGGTTCTAGAACTACACTTAATCCCATTCTTGAGAAATCTGTTGTAGAAAGCGTTCCCATTACAGTGCTTTAACTAAACTCACTGATGGACTGTGTTTGGGATCTTAATGAAGTAAGTATACGAGTGCTCACTTTTAAGTATTAAGGAAATATAAAAGAGGTGATATAACTTGACTAAGATCACAAAGCATTCTGAGAGGCAGAATAATCTTAATCTTTTTTTTTTTTTTGAGAGATTTTTGCTATAGGACAAGTGCACTCACAAGAAAGACAGAGACAGAGAGGCAGAAAATGAGAAATCACCCCACCCCTTTGGGGGGATGGCCACACTGTAATCCCTTGTCCTTTATTCCCCTTTCAGGATCTTGGGCACGCATACACACGTATCTGGTGTGAGTTTTAAGCTGTTGTGTCCAGGACTTGAACTGTGGTTGATGACATGGGAGTCCAGCAACATAACTATTATGTCACCTGCTGGTCCCTATCTTGGTCTTTTTTTAAAAAAATATTTATTACAACTTTTAAATTATTTATTTAATTTACTTCTTATTATTATTTTTCAATTTGATGAGATAGAGAGAGAAAAAAGGATAGTGAAAAAGCAAGCTGCCAGGTCTGGGACTTGAACTGAGGTCAATCATGTGGGAATCCAGTACCTTAACCATCACACTACCTGCTGGTCCCAATCTTGGCCTTTTGACTTCCAATCCAGTGCTCCTTCCATTATATAATGATCTCAATGACTTCATGTACAAGACTTGTGTTTTATTTTGAACTTTACTATGAAGTTTTATTTTACTACAAGTTATCTAAAATCTGAATTTTAAAATCTAAAATCTAAAATCTTTGGGTCACCCTCAGATTTTTCACTTACTGTAATTACAATGAAGGGGATTTGACTGATCTTCAGTGTATATGTACTAGGTTCAGCAAGCATCCATGTTTCTAATTTTCTTGGAAGACATCTAATTTAAGAAATCTATCATAAAATTTCTTAACACTTAAATTTCTGCTGCTTTGCTTTGACCATTTGCTTACCAATCACATCACAATTTCTGGCTTGGAATATTTGGTCATCATACAGTATGTCACCAGGCTAGTAAAAATAGTGATGTCATTTTGTTGACAATGATGATGAGGAGGAGGAGGGAGGTGCGAGATACCATTTATAGTGTCTATTGCATACCAAGTACAGAGCTGAGTCTTTAGAGAAATCTTTGTCGAGTGTAACCTATAAGGTAGGCAATTCTATCTCAATATTACAGAGGAGGAAGTTGAGGGAAAGTTACCAGTAGAAAGTCTGGCTGAGGAGCCAGCAGGTGGCGTAGTGGTTAAGGTGCTGATTCCCAAATGTTTGACTGTGGTTTGACTCCTGGACCTGGCAGCTTGAGACTCACACTGGCTGCATGCATGTGTGTGCCCAAAATCTTGAGAGGAAAATGGAGGAGAAAGGATTGTGATGTGGCCATCCCTCCTGGGGGAGTGGTTTCTCATTTTTTCTCTCTCTCTCTGTCTCCAGTGAGTTCACAAGTCCTATAGCAAAAATCTCTCTTAAAAAAAAAAAAAAAAAAAAAGTCCAGTTGACATGGAATACTACACCCTTTACCTGCTCTGTTACTGGGTTGTCAGGAAAGTCATGACACATTTTTTGCATAGAAAAACAGAAAAATATGGCATGACTTTCCCAATAGCCTAATATTTTTTTCATTCTTAGTCAAGAGACAGAAACAGGGACCAGCAGTTAGCATAATGGCTATGTCGCTGAACTCCCATGTAGTCGACTGCAGTTCGAGTCCCGGACCTGGTGGCTTAAATTCACGCCAGGTGCGTGTGCGTGTGTGCCCAAGATCCTGAGAGGAGAATGGAAGAGGAGGGATTGCAGCGTGGCCATCACTCCTGGGGGGTGATTTCTCACTTTCTGTCTCTCTATCTCTCTCTCTGTCTTTCTGGAGAGCACACACACCCTATAGCAAAAACCTCTCAAAAAAAAAAAAAAAAAGAGAAACAGTAAGATACCCTCTTACTACTATCACTATCGCTTCCCCCCACCCCCCCTACAAAAAGAAAGCATTAGGTAAGAGATTCTTTACTGATGCATGAATCTACTGAATGTCTTGGAAAGTTTTCACTAAGATGGAGAAGGTTAATATTTTCCTTTTAGTAAAGTTACATGATCTATACCATAAATGTTCACCAACCCATAGTACTAGTTAGTATTTCATTACAATTTACTTTTGGATAATAGATGTATTTGATTATTTATCAACTAGTCCTTTGTGTGGAAAACTGACAACACTAGCTCTGGGCAGATAACAATGTTATTCAGATAGACACAAACAGTCTGGGATTAAAGAATCTAATCTGTTCGGACTAAAAGTAAATATTTAGTAAGCTAGATATACAAGTCTGTCTTTGTGGGGAAGAGACATTTGTTTCTCGATGAAAGATATAAATTGTTATCTAAATCATGGACAATTTTTATTCAAAATGATGTTTAAAATCTGTGTTTCTTTTGAAACCAGGAAACTACAGACATCAGTGCCTCTCCTTGTTCTCTGGTAGTGATTAGTGGTTATTCTCATGGAAAGGAATCATGTTAAATAAAGAATTTAAATAGAAAAATAGCATTAAAATGAACATCTTGCTCAATTATTTACCAGAAAACTATTTGGACAGTACAAACAACAAATGTCAACATTCTAGAAATGAGAGAACCACCTACGGTAAATCCAGTCTTAAGGAATCCATGGGAAATTTACAAATGAATGTAAATTATAACCTTGCACATTCAAACAGTATGATAAACTTGAGACCTGGGTCTCTAGAGCCAGCATTATATAACATTTAGGTACATTAATGATTTGTCAACTGAAATGAAAGATAAAAACAACCTCATTCTTGATGTTATAAAGAAAGGAATTTAAGGATAATTCAGACACACTTGTGTTTACACCGCAGTTCCGCCACTTATCAGCCCTATAAACTCAGACGTTTAACCTTTCTGAGACTCAGTTCCCTTACATGTGGAGATGATGATGGTGACTGGGAGAGGAAGAGTTGTGGTAATGATTAAATTTAGAAATTTAAGATAAAAACCCTTAATAAAGAACTTCAGGAAAAAGTTCCAGTTGACTACTGGTATGGAGGAATATGGGTTAGTCCAATTCTTGTTATATGTTAGCAGCAAGTTCCTTTTTTTTTTTAAAAAAAAAAAAAGAGCAATTTTTGTTATAGGGCATGTGTGCTCGCTAGAGACAAAAAGTGAGAAATCGCCCCCAGTGGGGATGGCCTTGTCACAATCTGTTCTCCATTCTCCTCTCCTCTCAGGATTTTGGGCACACACGCCCAGCGTGATTTTAAGCCGCCAGGTTTGGTACCCGAACTGTGGTGGACTACGTGGGAGTCCAGCGACGTAACCATTCCACCATCTGCTGGTCCCAGCAGCAAGTTCTAACTTTTTAAAAATTGTGTGGGCCTGGCTGTGGTGGCGCAGGTAGCAAAGGTGCTACTGAGTAATGATGGAGCCACATGGGTAGGCCCTGGGTTTGTGCCCCGAAGTGCACTTGAGCAAGTTGGGGGAGCACCAAAGATCCTGGATGACTGTACAAGAGAAAGCCAGTTGGAAATCTTTCTCTCTTTCTCTGGAAATAAGTAAAGTAACTTTAAAAAACTGAACAAAAACAATGCAAACCAAACACAGCACCTCTCTGGGCTGAGTCCACACTGCATGCTGAAGTATACAGTTTGTTCTGAAGAATCGCTGGAAATGCCACATGGAACTGAGCAGACTATTTGGAATCAAGGTTGTGGTTGGGTTGGATGGTTGCTCTAAAAGAGAGATGTGCTCTATGGGAAAAAGTCATGGGTATAGAGTAGAATGATTTTATGAAAGAAAAATCAAAGCAAAAAGTGTGCTTTCCCTGGACACCACTGTCTGAAGACAGCTTAGCACTATATTTATATGCCAATTTAAGAATCATTGATTTTGATATAAATGTATTTCAGTATAATCTCCAGTAAGAAGAAGATGGCTACTCCCTATTATATAAGAAACAGACCAGTTGGTTTATAAGAGAATCCAGAGTCTCTATAACATTTATATATCCAGGATACAGTCCAAATTTTAAATAATCTTGGCTAGAGGTTAATCGATTTTACTGATCTTCTCAAGGAATGAGCCTTTGGTTTGGTTAATTTTCTCTATTGCTTTTCTGTTCTATATATTATTGATTTCTGCTCTTTATTATTGTCTTTCTTTCCCTTAGTTTTGGCTCGCTTGGCTCTCCTTTTCCAGTTTCTTAAGATGGAAGCTGAGGTCACTGATTCAAGACCTTTCTTTCTTTCAAATGTAGGCATTCTAGGCTATACATTTTCTCTCGAAATACTGCTTTAGTGGTATCCCACAAATTCTGAAATGTTGTATTATCATTTTAACTTAGCTTAAAATTCCCTTTTGATTTGCTCTTTGATCCATGGCT
>NW_006159586.1:3181846-3203705 GCF_000334495.1 Tupaia belangeri chinensis
TTGTTTAATTTCCGAGTGCTTGGAGATTATCCAGAGAGCTATCCCTTATTGATTTCTGTTGTAATTCCATTGTGGACAGAAAACATGCACTCTGGGACCAGCAGATTGAGTAATGGCTATGTCGCCAGACTCCCATGTCGTTGACTATGATTTGAGTCCCAGACCTGGTGGTTTAAACTCACGCGGGGCATGTCTGTGTGCGTGCCCAAGATCCCGAGAGGAGAATGGAGGAGAAGGGATTGCGGTGTGGCCATCCCCCTTGTGGGTGATTTCTCACTTTCTGTCTATCTCTCTCCGTCTTTATGGTGAGTGTACACACCCTATAGCAAAAACCTCTCCAAAAAAGAAAAGAAAAAGAAAACATGCATTTTGTGACTTAAATCTTCTGATGTGAATCTTTTTGAGACTTGTTTGATGGCACAGAATATAATCTTTCTTGGTAAATGTTCTCAGGTGCAAATGAGAACAATGAGTATTTGGCTACTATTGCTTAGGGAGTTTTATAAACATAAATTATTGGGTCATTGGTAAAGTCATGACACATTTCTTTTCCTTTTTTTTTTTTCTTTTTTTTGGAGAGGTTTTTGCTATAGGGCATGTGCGCTCGCTAGACAGAGAGAGAGACAGAGAGACAGAAAGCGAGAAATCAACCCCCAGAGGGGATGGCCATGCCGCAATCCCTTCTCCTCCATTCTCCTCTCGGGATCTTGGGCATGCACGTACACGTGCCCAGTGTGAGTTTAAGCCACCGGGTCTGGGACGCGAACCGCGGTCGATTACGTGGGAGTCCAGCAACATAGCCATTACGCTAACTGCTGGTCCCAGTCATGACACATTTCTGCACAGAAAAATTGACAAATATGTCATGACTTTCCTGATGACCTAATAGGTCAAGTTGGTTGACAGTATTAAGACTTTTACATTCTTGCTCATTTTCTGTCAGCTTGTTTTATGAATTATTAAGAAAGAGCTACTGAAATCTTTAACTTTAACTATAGATTTGTCTGTTTGTATTAATACCTGCAACTTTATTTATTTATTTATTTTTTTCTTCACATATTTTGAAGCTCTGCTATTTGATGCACACACGTTTAGGATGATAACAGTCCTCTTGGTGAACTGATTCTGTTTTTGTTATGAAATGTTTTTCTTTATTCTAGTAATATTTGTGCTTTGAAGTTATTCTGCCTGGTACTAATACAGTCACTCTTCTTTCTTTTGATCAGTGTTAGTGATATGGTTATATTTAAGTCAATCATTTTGCTATTAGTTTTCAATGATTCTTTTTTCCCTCTTTTCCTTTCCTTGTGTTTTCTTCTGGGTTGAGTATTTTTTATGATTCCATTTATTGGATTATTAGCTGTTATTCTAATGGAGGTCTAGAAATTCTCAATACAGTAAGCTGCAATACACGAAATGCTCCCCTTGCTCCCCTTCTCTCTGGGATGTTCCTTTTCTTGCCTTATGCCCTATGTCTCGCAAGTGACTCTTTCATATCCTGTTTCTATTGCTGTTTCAGGTGAAAGGGTAAATCCAGTCTATTACTATCTACTGGTTGGAAGCCAATAGTGAATTTTAAACATTTGTGGGTGGGAATAAAAACCCCGAGTTCTAGAAATTTCCTATAGAAAATTAAGAAACGTTGGAGAAAACTAAAGATTATTTTGATTATTATAATATCTGATTTACCAAGGAATTTCTTATTTATCATCACAGGGCACGTGTGCGAGAGAGAAAAAGAGAGGAGAACAAAACAGCAGAGAACAGAAGAAGGAAAGCAGAAGCTCCCCCCTCCCCTGATCCACTGGGGTCCATTCACAGTATAATCCTTTTTTCTCGATTCTTCCTTCCAGGCAAGATTAGGGGCACACAATAAAACACGGTCAGTCAGGTGGGACCCGGCTCTTTAACCGCTGAGTTATGGGGCTGGCCCAAGCCAAGATTTTTAACCTAGTATCTTTCCTTCCTGGAAGTGGCTCTAGCTCTGATAATTGTAATATTTTAAGTTTTACCCTGATCTGTCAAATAAAACACTAAATATGTTTCCTTCAACTTGTGTGGAAATTTTATTCCCTTAATCCCACAAATTGTGTGTTTTGTATCACTATATATTTATTTTTACAACAGTTACTTTTGTAGATTGTAACTGGTGGTCTTTTAAAACTTACTGTTCTTCACTGTGAAAATCAACATACTAGGTAGTCTCTATTTCTTCAGGAGATGTTGTGGCTTCATCAGGAAAAACTAACCCCATAAAGTATTTTACATTTCTCGATTCATGCCCACCACTCTCCCCTTCGTTTCACATGCTATCCATGGCAGTCCGCCATCATCGTTCATGTCTTGGCCTCTACTTCCCGTTCCTTCACAAATGTGCCTGGCAAATTTCAACTCAACCTTCAAAATCTAGCTAAGTGAAACATGGATCACATTTTTCAGTTACTTGTATCTATATCTATTTTGTATCTATATCTAATTTACTTACTAAAATATTAAGTTCTTGAGCATGGGATCATTCGTTTCTGCCTCTTTGGCGGCCTAGTATAGTGTTTGTACATTTAACAGATTCTCAAAAAAATGTCTGCTTAATTGATCTAAACTCAGAAATAATTTGAGATGCATAGTGTTATAGAATGAATGTATATAACACCCTAAAATTCATATGTCCAAGCCCTAATGATACTGTTGCTGCAATTGGAATAAGGAAGTTAATTAGAATTAAATAGGATCAAGGGTGGGGGCCTAAAACCAGTATTAGTGTCCTTATAAGAAAAGACCACAGGGGCAGCAGGTGGTGTAGTGGTTAAGGCGCTGGACTCTCACATGGCCGACTACAGTTTGAGTCCTGGACCTGGTGGCTTGATTTCTCACTTCCCCTTTCTCTCTCTCTGTCTTGTGAAATTAAAATAAAATGATAATAATGACTAAAATGAAATAAACAGTTCTTTAAAAACATTTTTTAAAAAAGATCACAGAGATTGAGTTTAAGGATAGTGTTAGGGTTAGGGTTAGGGTTACGATTAAGGGATAGTGTTAGGCTTAGGGTTAGACAGATTCTCAAAAAAATGTCTGCTTAATTGATCTAAACTCAGAAATAATTTGAGATGCATAGTGTTATAGAATGAATGTATATAACACCCTAAAATTCATATGTCCAAGCCCTAATGATACTGTTGCTGCAATTGGAATAAGGAAGTTAATTAGAATTAAATAGGATCAAGGGTGGGGGCCTAAAACCAGTATTAGTGTCCTTATAAGAAAAGACCACAGGGGCAGCAGGTGGTGTAGTGGTTAAGGCGCTGGACTCTCACATGGCCGACTACAGTTTGAGTCCTGGACCTGGTGGCTTGATTTCTCACTTCCCCTTTCTCTCTCTCTGTCTTGTGAAATTAAAATAAAATGATAATAATGACTAAAATGAAATAAACAGTTCTTTAAAAACATTTTTTAAAAAAGATCACAGAGAGCACTCTCTGTGAAGAGGCCATGTGAGCACACAGTGAGAAGGCTGCCATCTTCAATCAACCCTGCTGGCACCTTGATCCTGGGCTTCTAACCTTCAGAACTATGAAAAAATAAGTTTCTGCCGTTTAATCCATCTAGTTTACGATACAGTCATCTCTCAGGAACCACAGGGGGCTGGTTACAGAGCCCTTTCCTCTCTCCCCCTCTTCCCCAAGTCTACAGTGCTCAAGTCTCTGCACAGTATTTGCATATAACCTACAAACATACTCTCATACAATTTAAATAATCTCTAGGTTACTTAGAACACCCAATGCAATGCCAATACTATGTAAGCAGCTGTTATAATGTTGTTGGTTTTTTTTTTTTTTGCATTATTTTTTATTGCTCTCTTTTCTCCCAGTATTTTCCACCCACAATTGGTTGAACTTACAGATCCAAGACCTATGGATACAGAGACATAACTGTATTTTGTTATGGCTGCCAGAGCCGACTAAAATACACAGGGACATGGTTAAGAAGAGGGCATTCTTCTCTACCCACTACATGCTGGGGCTCTTGGGTCTGTAGGACCAGCAAAGGAAACTCTCACTGGAAAGAAAAAAATTGGCAATAGAAGAGGAGGTTGCCTTTCTTTCAGAGGGGCAACTCTAAACAGTGTAATCACTTCATCCTTAGCCATGACCACAGCTCACTCCAACTAAAGATTAGACATTCTATAACCACTTTCAAAAGCAAACTAATTCTAAAAGAAAGCTTGATCCTCTAAAGACAGGGTTTGGAAGCAGGAGAGAAGTGTAAATCTTGATTCCATCGTAAGCTCACAGTTTAGAGTTACTCCAGCAATATCTATCTCAGAGGCAATGGAGAACTATCACAGCACCTTTTTTTTTTTTTTTAAGAGATTTTTGCTGTAGGGTTCATGTGCTCACTGGAGAGACAGAGATAGACAGAAAGAAATCACTTCTGGGGGGATGGCCGCACCTCAATCCCTTCTCCTCCATTCTTCTCTGAGGATTTTGGGATGCATGCACACCTGCCTGGCCTGAGTTTCAAGATGCTGGGCTTGGGACTTGAACCGTCGACCACATGGGAATCCAGCGACATAACCATTATGGCTATGTAGCTGGACTCCCATGTAGTCAACCGTGGTTCGTGTTCGCAATCTGCTGGTCCCTACAGTGTTTTTAAAATGATCATCATTTATAAAAACCCAGCTAAAAAAGGAATGGGGAATCCTAGAAAGTTTGGGATGGGGTAGTTAAGGAAGGCTTCACTGGGGAAGTGACATTTAGGTAAAAACTTGAAGAAGGTGGGGAAAGAGCATGTCAGGAGAAAGAATAATAAATGCAAGTGGCTCAACGAAGGTCACATTCAAGGTGAACTACTGGCAACCTCATGAATCTTTTTAAATGATTATTTAAGGTTTAAAGTATCTAAATCACACCATCATTTTAGTCAAAGTCCCCCCAATCCACAACTAAAGTACGTTTCACCTTCCTTACTTAGAACAGGAAATTATTAATAAATGATTACTCTTCAGCCATCATCTATAGAGACCACAGAATCTATCTGCTGCAAAACAGGACGTGGATTTGAAAAACAAAGTTGCCGAAAACATATTGAAGGCTTACTTGAATGTAAAGTGAACATCACTGCATTCAATAATTCAATTGCTGAAAACCTGTCTACTTGGGCCGACAGGCGTCCTGGTGATTAAGGTGTCTGGATTGCCACATGGCTGGCTATGTTTCAGTCCCAGACCAAGCAACTTGAAGAAAACACAACAGGTGCATATGTGTTGTGCCCAAAATCCCAAAAGGAGAAATGGGAAGGGATTCCAGCATGGCTATCCCCTATGTGGTGGGTGCTTTCTCACTTAAAAAAAAAAAAAAAAGGAAAGGAAAGAAAACCTGTCTGTTAAAAAGTGAGAATAACCTAAACAGGCAGAAAGTGTGATATGGACTAAATTATGTAATATTAAAGCTGGAACGAAAAATCACTTCAAAATCTTATTTCCTTAATTACTGAACTATCTTAGAAATAAAAAGCAGGAAGCTAATAACAACAGTAAAAAGTTTCCAGTATTTACCTTTACATTTAAAATATGCTAACTACCAACCAGAAATAGGACTTACTGTCCTATCCGTAAGAAAAAATAATACAATTAAGGTTGAATATACCTACTCCAAATATCTGAAGTTCTCTAAAATCCCACAGTTTTATTTTAAAGAAATATTAAGCTGTATTAACTCTTAAAAATCAAGATTCTAATTTTTCTTTGTAACCTATTAATGAGTTCCAAGTAACGATTCAATAACAAGGGGATAACCACATGTCCTGATTCGCCCAGGACCGTCCCCACTCAGGTATTTTGTCTCAACTCAACTATTACACAGTCTCCTTTCACTCTTGACCTGGTTTGGTTGATCAACTTTGACCACCCACTTAAAAATCACTTTTTTTTTTGTCAGTTTGCTGCCTTTCTTATTAAATAATGAGACTCACTGGCATTCTTTCTCTCCAGGTGTACGTTTATCTACTCTGTAGAGTGTTCCTACTCTATCAGAGTTGCTGGCTCTCAACATTTAAGAGCCTTTTACTTTTTCCTTGTCTTCTAATGGCTCTGTGAGACATCCAGTTCTTACATCTGATCTCATCTCCCATGGCCTGTCCCCTTCCCCATTCTTTTCTCCTAAAGGAGTCCTTTCTCTCTCGCCCACTGGAGCCTATATCCTTTTTCATGTCGCCCCTACACTTGGTTCAAACCTACTGATCTACCAAATGTCTGTCCTCCAATCACTTTGTAAAAGTCACTCACTTCAGTCAGCGAAGCCTACCTGCGATAGATCACCCATCCACCCACCTGACCTATTTATGGACTCGATCAATCAGACTAACCTCTTTGAGGCTTGAATGTGAAATGTTTTTTATTGTTATTACACTACTGTGAGGTTCACCATATTCACTTGCAAAAAGGTGACTCCTGACAAACTTTACCATTTAAAAGTAGGGCTTTCAGATTTATTGCACAGTTAAGCAAAAGGAATGAATAATCCAGAGAGCCCTGGCGAAAAAGCATAAACATAAACCTGCATTCAGAGGATCCAGACAAAAATGTTTAGATATGGAGACTGGGTTGTGCAAAGGGAGCGTGTGTTCATCGGTAGCGCACAATCAAAATGAAGGCACTTTTAATTTCCTAGGGAAAACGGCTCTGGTCTTGCCCTGCTCCTGTGTGTTCATCAGTAGCGCACAATCAAAATGAGGGCACTTTTAATCTCATAGGGAAAACGGCTCTGGTCTTGCCCTGCTCCTCTCACCACAACTTGCGGAACTGCACGAGACCCACCATTGATCCAACCTTGAATGGAATCTATTTTCCCTGTTGTTAAAAACTTTGGACTCGTGGCCCTTCTCCCTCTTCTCGCAGGTATCGCATTTTCAATGACCCCTCTGGAAGACAACTGTTTATAGCAGAGATAGTGTAAACGGGAGAGGGGGAAAGGGCTGAGGGTCAAGAATCAGACATTAAAAAAGATAATTAGTTTCTAGATAGCTCTGTATTTTTTGAACGTCATGGTTTATTTAAAATAAACATGTGACTTAAAATTCAAAGCTGAAATCAGACATCAAAAAGATATATTTAATGAGATGATAATATACCTAAAAATGATAGAAGGAAAACTAAACTCTCCTTAAATTGTTGCATAACATATTTTTATGGGTTTCATTGGCAGAACAATTGAATGGGGGGGCGGAAGGCATGGAGGGCAATCATGGATGTCAGGGACAATGGAGGAGGAAGATGGGACATGGCAGAGGGTGGGGGATGGGGAATCAGGGATGGCAAGACAAAGGGCAAGGTATGCAGGATGTAAGAATTGGAAAATTACTTGCTGAGAACATATATGTTGATGTGCTTGATTGAACCAGTGCACAGTGTATTTTGGATGGAAAATTCATTGGTGTGTTGTGATGGTGTATAGTGAATTAAGGTAGAAAATAAAAATTAAAAAAAAAAAAGAAAAAAGAGAAAAGAAAAAGAAATAATAATATGATAGTACATACGGTTTCTTTATGCTAAAAAACACAACATATATTGGGAAAATGAGTTCTATGAATTTGCTTATGAGGAGACATGTCAAATTTCCATATGCTATAAACAAACGGGACCACTATACCCTCTGAAGAAACTAGTATTGATCATTTTCATTTTTAAAGTTAAAGAGCATTTTACTGCAAGTACTCAAATAATATATACATTCCCCAACATATAAAAAGTAGTGACTTAAGTCATGTGCCAACAAATTTAAATTCAAGAAACAAATACCCTAGAGCTGAGTTAAATATAAAGCGATCATTTTAAGAGTTTATTTCGCGGCTTGGGGTAGCATTCTCTGTACAGCAGAACAAAACCACCACCATTTTGACTATAAAAGGCGTTTCAAATGAAAGCCAAATGGACTTGGTCTCGTTTAAAGAGAAGACGCATGAGAGGCAGGAGATGGAGGTGCTGCCTCCGGAAGTCCTTCTCCAGCCCGTTTTCTCTCCTTCTGCCTGCCAAGGCCAGATGCTGCAGCAAAGGGGTGTGTACTCTTAACCTCTTGTCAGTGGGCCGTGTGTGGCACACAAACAACGGAAAAAAGATGAATGAAATTTGAAGATTTAACTGTTTATAAGTGAGAAACTCAAGAACATGGGTGTGCTGTTTTTTATTCTCCTGGGCAATAGGGCTTCACTTTTATAGTTCTGATCAAACTTCTCCATAGAATATGGAGTGCCAAGGAAACATTTAATATACTGTTTACCGTATTTTGTCCCCAAAGCATTTTAACAAACAAGCAATCCATGTTTACTATCTGCCAGACAACCAGTGAAGCCCAGGAAGGACCAAATAACGAGCATGTGGGAAATGGAGCAACAGGAGAATAAACCCAAATGCTCTACAAGTCACAGCCCAAGGAAGTTAATTTACAACTTTTTAACGTTTTTAGGTTTTTGCCATAGGGCACGGCACAGTCCCTGGAGAAAGAGAGAGAGAGCGGAAGTGAGAAATCACCCCCAGAGGAGGTGGCCACAATGTAATCTCTTCTCCCCCATTCTCTCTTGATTTTGGGCACACAAGCACACATACCCAGTGTGTTTTTCTAACCACCACGTCTAGAAGTCACACTGTGGAGTCAGTCACGTGGGATCCAGCACCTTAATCATCAAGCCACCTGCTGGCCCTAGATCACCTTATTAATCAGACATAAATTGTTCTTTTTGCCTAGATTTCCTATGCCACAACCACTGCATGCTAGGATACAGAGATCATATCCTGGATTCTTTTTTTTTTAGAGAGAGATTTTTGCTCTAGGGCACAGGTGCTTGCCAGAGAAATAGAGAGAAAGTAAGTGAGAAATCATCCCTTAGGGTGATGGCCATGCCACATTCCCTTCTCCTCCAGCCATGACACAATCACTTCTATTCCAGTCTTCTCTTGGGATTTTGGGCACATATGCACCCGTACCCAGCATGAGTTTGAAACTGCCGGGTCTGGGACTTCTATTGTCATGAATAGTAGGAACCTGAACTCCCTATTGGCATATAGTACATGTTACTTGAAAACAAATGCACACAAGAAAACAAAGAGCATCAACATGAAGTACAAGAAGGTGCTGGAAGTGCATGCTTGACCAACACACCGTCTGCTATAACCCATTCCTCCTACTGTGATTCTGGCTCAACTGGAGGATTCTTCCGTGGAAGTACAAGTACTAATGTATGCAGATTCATCATGCAAAGAAATTACTATATAGCTAGTATATTCACAGGAGAGGGAGGGAAGGTTCTAAAACATTAGACAGTGAGGATGAAATTAAGTTTCTCTAAGCGTCATGGTAACAGGAAATACCACAAACTCTTACCACAGTCACACCAAGTGTTTTGCAAATATTGGTAACCTTCAACTTCTTCCAGTTGCTGCTTAGTGTCAGGCACAAAAATTAAATGACAGTGATTCTTCAGCAGCCTAATGGAAACTGAGGTTCTTTTCTTTTCCCTAAACTAGCAAATCACAAAAAATTGTTTCAATAGCTTCCCTGTTACAATAACATAGTGTTATGCAAGACAAGACCACAACAAAAATGAAATAACCACAGAACAGATGATTGCCCGTTGCATCTTACTGGTGAATATCTGGTCCACAATAATGCTCTCTGAGTTGACCACTTAAGGATAACAAGAGTTCAGAGGCTATAGAACAATCAGCTAATCTAGAAGTACCCCCAGATACTTTCTTTACTGAATGCATTGAAATAAACTGTCCTGCAATTTTTTGTTCACTGATTAAATTAACCTTTCTTTTACTTTATAACACTTTACAGGAAACACACTGTACTGGTTCCCCTGCTATATTTAAAAGTGATTTTGGAAGTTTAGGACTAAAGAATATTATATAAAACCTAACGGATCACGTCATTTTTGCCATAGAGTATGTGTGCTTTCGGGAGAGAGACAGAGAGAAGGAGAAAGTGAGAAATCACTCCCCAGGAAGATGGCCATGCCACAGTCCCTTCTCCTTCATTCTCATCTTAGGATTTGGGGCACACAGGCACATGTGCCCAGTGTGTTTTTCTAACCACCAGGTCCAGGAGTCACACTGTGGAGTCGGCCATGTGGAATCCAGCACCTTAACCAACATGCTACCTGCTGGACCTAGTTCACCTTATTAATCAGACATAAATTGCTTTTTTTTTGCCCAGATTTCCTATGCCACAACCACCGCATGCTAGGATGCAGACTGTACAGTGGATTCTTAAGGATTTAATGATCATGAATAATAGGGACTCGAACTCTCTATTGGCATGTAGTACAAGTTACTTGAAAATAAATGCACACAAGAAAATAAAGAGCATCAACATGAAGTACAAGAACAAATTTAAAATTAACATTTTTTAAAACTCTGCATAAATGTTACCTGTACAAATATGCACATATATGGATAATAAGTATACTTCTAAATCCCTGGGAAAGCTTCCGCTTATGTTCATTTAAAAGTCAGGAGAATGACATAATTGTTAGTTACTAAACAGGAATGACAAGGAAGCTATAAGAGCATTAGCTACCACTATAAATTATATTTAGTTGCTAATTGCTCTTATTTTTTCTCTTCCCAGCACTAAGTAAAATCCAAAATTTATCCTTTGGGTTACCTCAAAAATCTGCCTATAAATATTCATTTTGTGAAATCTGGTTAAAAATAATTTGATAATATCTTATATCTACTTTTACTTTATGAAGAAAAATCATCAGACCTATGTCAAATATTAAAAGCAAACTTAGACATTTTAGATACGACACTACACCATTTTTATATGAATGAGTAGCTCTGGAAAACAGGAGAAGCTGTTTGTTTATGGAGCAGAAACCAGACTAGGTAGTGTATAATGAATTTAGAGAACTAAGAAGTATAGTTTTGCGTTTCTTCTGTTTCTAAGCTTGCACTTCAGTTTAAAATTTTAGCAAGTTTTATGAACTATCTCCAAGTGAAACGAGTAGGCAGAGAACAGAAGTTGTTCAAGAATTTAGACACAAATATAATAGAAAATATGATCCATCGAGTCATATCAGACCTGCAATGTGCTCCAAGACAGGTTGAAATGATTTCAAGGACAAATGTGCTTAATAAAATCACGTTATTATTAAAAATGCTTCTTAGGAGGCAGTATAAAGTTAAAGGTGTATCTTCTGGACTCAGAGTGCTTGGGTTTCCATACCTTCTGACAAGTTATTTAATCACTCTGTGCCCCAGTTTCCTTAGCCATTAGATGGGAATAACAATAAAATATTTCATAGAGTTGATTTAAGGATTAAAATAAAAGTAGTTAATAACTGGAACAGTATCTTTTACAGAGTAAGAGGTCAATAAATATCAGCTATTATCACTATTACTGGGCAAAGAAATATTTTGTATGAATGCTTTCTCTAATATATGGTCTTAAAAAATCTATACAGAACATCTAAAGTTCATTTAAAAATTAATTTTTAATGAACTGCCTCTTATAAGACAGCTTGTTTGTAGAACTGTTGTGCAAAACAAGTGACCTCTTGGAACACATCTGATTCCAATTTAAGATCAATATAAAAATGCACATGGAAAAATGCCAAAGTAACGCTTCAATTCTTATTGTAGCTCAAATCTATAAGACAGAGATTTAAAAATATAACAGAATAGAACTGAAACTTTAAAATCTCAAAACATGAAATTGCTTAAAAATAAAAGAAGCAATCTACTGAGGATAATTCCCTAAGCACGTGTGTGGGGAGATGCATTTATCTCACTTTATAATGCTGTGGCATTCAATAACAAAACTTTGATCAGAGCAGGGGCTCCAGAGACACTGGGATTCTACTTTCAGCTTGTTGTGTGATATTTGCTGAACCATTTAACTTCTCTGTATTCTTCTCTGCTTCCTCATCTTTTATACCATGGAAATAAATCATTTTGTTGTCAATACAACTTAGATGGATTGGATTGGATGAAATGGCATTTCCATTCTGTAGCCAAACTGAAAAGGATTTACCTTCCCTCATCACGGGCATGATTTAGCTACTTAGTGCCAGTAGGTGAAGCATTAACTCCTCATTTACATCATGGCCTATTTAAATCCTGGAAGTCAAATAAATGTAAGGGCTGGCACCATGACGTGCCAAGGCATGGGCGTGGGTGGAATCACTTTTCTTCCATATACGGGAAACCCTGTATGTTGAAGTCTGTTAGACATTTAGTAACCCAGAATATTTCTATAATAAGCAGTTGTGCAAGTCTGCATGTCTGAATATGTACGTGAAATTCCCTGCAAATGGCAGCCCCAGGGTAAGAGGATCCAACTTGAGGAATTTTGTATCTACTCCAAATCCTCCATACATACAGTCAAAATTGCATGAAAAATTTAAACAGGTTATTTAGAGTGTTTACAGTCAGCAACTCTGGTTACAACTACACGCCCACAGGTACATCAATTGGCACCTGACTGCCTCCTTCAGCGAGGTGATCAATACCCATGCACATTTGGTGAAAAAAAGGACTTACTATACCTTTTTTTGGATCAAATATAAATTTTAGGGCTGGCCCCATAGCCTAGTAGCTAAGGGAGCTGGGTCCCACATGGCTGACTATGGTTCAAATGTTGGCCCCAGCAGACTGAAAACATGCCATGTATGTGTGCCCCAAATCCTGACAGGATGGAGAAATGGAGCAAAAGGGATGGTGGTATGACCACATCCCATTGGAAGGTCCTCTCTCTCTCTCTCTGGTGATTGCATGTACCCTCTGGCAATAAAAAAATTTTTCATAGTGTTCTGTCCTAAGATTCTACTGTTTCTTTACTTTGTTTTCACATCCCCAAATTCTCATGACATTCTTCTCACAGATTAAAAAAATTTGCTTGGTATCTTTTGCCATATTTTAGTTATTGATTTCTTATTTATTTATTTGCTCTAGGATACATTTGCTCGCTGGGGAGAGATAGATGGGGGCTTGGGAAGAGGTATCCCCAGGGGAAATGGCCATGCCACAATCCCTTCTCCTTCATTCTTCTCTTGATATTTTGGGCTCGTGCACACAATGTCCTTGGTGTGCTTTTCAGGTCTCCAGGTCCAGGCCTTGAACCATGCAGTCAGCCATGTGGGATCCAGCTGCCGTAACCACCATGCTACTGACTGGCCCAATTTCTTCCCTTCCCACACAGATAAATTGTACAATACAACTAGTGACATTTTAGCATAGCTCATTGTGGGAGACTAGGCTAATGTTCATTTTGGGTAGGGTTTTAATGTCATTGCTGGTCTTCAATAAATTCTCAGTACTCTTCTGATAAGTCAAAAACTGAAAATATTTCTTTAAGTATTTCCAATTAGAGAAAGTATAGTATAGTATAGTATAGTATCAGAAGTTTGTTTGATTTCTATTAAGTAATTCTGAATTTAAAAGCAAGTTAGGGGGATATTTCCTGATCTTCTGATCTAAAAAAAATAATAATAGTAATAATAAAGGGAAAAAAAAACCATAAAAAAACAATTTTAGGGGGCCAGCAGATGGCATGGTGGTTAAGGTGCTTGCCTCCCACCTGGCCAACTACACTTGAGTCCTGGACCTGGCAGCTTGCGAATCACACCAGGCACTTGTGTACATGCCCCAAATCCCAGGAGAATGGAGAAGGGCGTATGGCAATGTGGCCATCCCCCCCGGGGCGTGATTTCTCACTTCCCCTCTCACTGTCTCTGTTTCTCTCTGGTGTTCACATGCGCCCAATGGCAAAACCCCTACATTTTTTTTTTTTTAAAGAAAGCAAGATAGATAGAATTTTAAATGTATACAATGATACATTTTCTTATTTTTTACCCAAATTTCTGAAACTTCACTCTGTTACTACTGTTGCAGCCATTAGCCTCATAATTTATTTGTGCCAAAGGAAAACATTTTGGGGAAGAAATTGGTAAAGACTGTTAGGACTACTCTGTTTTCACATTGTTTTCCAGTGCTGTCTAAATTTCGAGAGGCTGAATTTAATGTAAAATAGTCTTACTTTTCCCTCTGCTCTTACGCATGGCTGGAGCTACCAGAGTAAATGTTATTGTTATTATTAGTAGTATTATTTTTAATGAGGCATCTTTGAAAGCATGTTGGTACTGTCTTGAAGGTTATGGTTTACCAGGTAGATCCTAAAACTGGAAAATTTGTAAAATATTTTACTGGAGGGGAAAAGCATTGTAATTCCACATATTCAGGAAGAATTAAAAGTCTTCCAATAAAAATAAAAATAAAAGAAGCCTTCTCTTGTCAGGCGGTTTTTTACTACATGTCTGTGCAAACTATAACCAGAGAAATACAATCAGAAGCAACTCAGTGGCTAAGGGCAACATTTACTAAGACGGAGGAGACTAAATCCCAAGGTTGATGGAGAACTCTTACCTGTACCTGTGCCAGGGGCATGTGAGAGGTGTGAGTGGTGAAGTTACATGAGGAAGGCTGACAGTGTGGACTGGAGCACAGAGTTTTAGCTGGATTTGGGAAGTACTAGCACATGGATGGCAAGTTAAGTCATAGAAATCAATGAAAATGTCTCAAGATTAAGTGAAATGAGAGGAGGGCCTTGGGAACAAGCCTTAACAGAATTCTAATATTTAAAACAAAGGAGCCTGGGACCAGCAGATATTATGGTGGTTAAGATGCTGGACTCCCACATGGCTGACCATGGCTTGAATCCTGGACCCAGTGGCCGGGGGTGGGGGCTGGGGGTGGGGGTCATACTAGGCTTGTGTGCGTGCATTCCCAAAATCCTGAGAGGAAAATGGAGAAAAAGGGAATGCAGCATGGCCATCCTCCAAGGGGGAGATTTCTCTTTCCTTCCCTCGGTCTCTCTTCAGCAAGCACATGTGCTATATGGCAAAAAAAACCCAAAAACGCATACATATATACATGCACACACATGCACTCACACACACACACACACACACACACACACACAGAGAGAGAGAGAGAGGAGCCTAAAAAGAAATGGCAAAGGGTAGGAGGAAATCCAAAGCAAGCCAGGAGGATGCTGTGACAGAAGCAACGAGGAGACCTTGACTGCAATCTCCAGTTAAAATGGGGCTAGGTATCTCAGGCTCTGCCTTCTGCTCTCCCAGAGTACATGGAAACAACTCACTCCTACAGTGCCTGAGAAGAAGAAAGAAAACCCCAAAGCAGGACACCTCCTAAGTTAGAAGAGTGATCTTCTAAAAGAACTTCACTGTTGTATTTTCCTACCAGCTTTTCTGATCTGAATTTACCTGTCCTATTTTGACTTACACTGCACTAAGTACTAATGCAGTAAATCTCGAAGACTGAACACATTACCGAAGATGGAAGAAGCTTGATGACAGGCTCAAGTAGTGAATATGTAATTCAAAAGGAAACCATAATGGTTTAAGTGGGATAATACATTTCATTTCATGCCACAAAAGTGGCACAGAAATCAATAAAGCACGCAACCACAACAGAATTATTAAGACAGCATCATATGCATGAAAAATTATTACTATAGCTTCAAATATTTATTCGTTACAGATTTAGTGAGTGGTGTACTCTGACAAGACCTTTCCAGCAATTTTTTAAAACTCTTTTGAGGAAACTCATTAGAGCATCCACTTAAATTTGGACTTGAGATGAAATCCTTTGAAAGCAATAAAATGGCACCAGATGTGACTTTTTTAAAAACCACAGTATAAAACACATACCAAAATGGGTAAAAATACTACTAAATTTGAAAGTGCACAGTTTAGATATAGAAATGATTTAATGTTGCACTTACTTAGAATTATAAATATATTCAGTTAAAAAGAAAGGCCAAAAAATATTCTAAAATAAATCATGGGAGAAATTCTCTGATTAGATTGGAGAACTCCTATATACTCCCGACAACTACTGCAATTCTTTGCCAATTAATAAAATTACATTACATCATGTTAATAGGGGAGGAGAGTAAGAGGAAGAAAAGCCAAAGATACACACTTAACTTGGGGCAGCAGGGAGGAGGGCAGAGACAAGGGAGAGGAGAAACATAAAATTTAAATTCTATAGCTTTGAGGCCAGCAGGTGGCATGATGGCTAAGGCACTGGATTCTCACATGGCCAACCACCATTCAAGTCCTGGATCTGGTGGCTTGCTTCCTCACTTTCTCTCTCTGGTGAGCATTCATGCCCTGTAGAAAATTTAAAATACTAATGATAACTAAAATAATTCTTCAAAACAATTCTATACATTAAAAAAAAATTCTAAGAAGTCAACAAGTGGCATGGTGGTTAAGGTGCTGGATTCCCACATAGACAACCATAGTTAGACTCCTAGACCTGATTTCTTGGGGATCACGCTGGGCATGTGCACATATGTGTCCAAAATTCCTAGAGGAGAATGGAAGAGAAGAGATTGCATTATGGTCATCCCCTTGGGAGTGACTTCTCACTTTCCCTCTCTCTGTCTTTCTCCCATAAACATATATTCCTTTTGGCAAAAACCTTTTAAAAATTCTAAAAAAATAGATTTTAAATTATTTTTCAAAGAAATATACATATATATTAATAATAATGTTCCATATCTATTAATATTCTTGCTAGTTTTTATCCATATGACTGTAATTATACAGTTGTTTTAATAGTAGTATATAATTTTGTATTCTTTCATCACTTAACATTATATCAAATATTTTCCATATTTCTACTTATATTCCTTTATTTTATTATTTTTTTTTTTTGGAGAGGTTTCCGCTATAGGGCGTGTGCGCTCGCCAGACAAAGAGACATAGAGCCAGAAAGCGAGAAATCACCCACCGGGGGGATGGTCACGCCGCAATCCCTTCTCCTCCATTCTCCTCTCGGGATCTTGGGCACGCACGCACACGTGCCCGGCGTGAGTTTTAAGCCACCGGGTCCGGGACACAAACCGCGGTCGACTACGTGGGAGTCCAGCGACATAGCCATTACGCTAACTGCTGGTTCCCTATCGATACATTCTTACTAACCCAGTAGCCCTGTTGTAAAATAGCTCTCAAGTCTCATTACATATACACTTTGTGATTGAAATATATCTAGGATTAGGAATTATACCATATCTTTAGTATATTACAACAAAATTTTAAATGGTTAGATAGTTTAAAAGGTTTTTTACTCTTGAAAAAAATTAACCTTTTACCAACTGGATTAAATAAAGCTTTTGAGTACTAGCATCTAGAGTTATCTCTAGAACCTTCTTATGGTACAAATTGTAAACAGTACGGAAAATACATACCAAACATTGGCCATGTTGACTGATAAGAACCAACTCTATGTCCTGAAGTAATGGTAGAACTTCTGATTCAATGACTATGATCTCTTGAGATGAGTCTCCCATTCATACTTTTCAACATTCACTTCCATCAGTTCCTTCTTCATTCACCTCCACTGACATAATCGGCAGTCTCTGGTGTTTGTCTTTCTCTCACATGCTTTTAAATGCATGACAATTATCAGATGTTTTGACTGGATCATACTCATGCTCAACAACAACAAATAAAACCCACTTGCCTGCAGAAATCCCTACACAAACAAGTGATGCTAAAAATAAGCAAACACAATGTCTTGGTCTGGCATTCCAAGCCCTTAGCAGTTGGGCTCTATACAACGTAACTGGCTGCAACACTGATGAATCCCATGTATAAATCTTGCCAGACAACCCTATTACTGCCCCAGAATACATCATGTGGCCCACTATATGAGAACTTGTGCCCTTGAGTTTTCCACGGTCCCGTCTACCAACCTACCCTGAGCTCCTGCTCAAATCCCACTTGTTCGAGGCTCCTTCAGACCCACCTCTCAGATGAGATCTCTTTTTGCACATTATTACTAAGTCCTCTTTTAACTAACAGTACAAGGCAATGACTTTTCCCAATGGTTTTGTCTCACCTTCCTGTCTTCATCATGGGCCCTTCTTGTGGCCCCAGGACTAATGACACAGTCACCATGCAGTGGATACCTGCTGATTTTGTTACCCTAGACAGGAACACTCAGTGATGCGGCAGAGATTAGCAGTGGTCTTCATAACTGCTTCCCCTTCACATTTAGTTTAGGAGAATTTTTGGCAAACCACATGCTCATGCAGCTAAACATTACTTCCAGGGGCTGGCAGGTGACATAGTGGTTAAGGTGCTGGACTCCCACATGGTCAACTGCAGTTCGAGCCCCAGACCCAGCAGCTTGAAACTCAGGCTGGTTGCATGTCCACATGTGCTCAAAATCTCAATAGGAGAGTGGAAAAGAGGGGTCTGCGGTGTGGTCATCCCCTCAGGGGTGATTTCTTGCTTTCTGTCTCTCTTATGAGTGTAAGCACCGTACAGCAGAAATCTTTCAAGAAAAAAAAAAAAAAGACTATTTCCAGCCTACAGTGCAGGTTGTATAGTCCCATGACTAACTTTTTGGCCAAATGGATGTCTGAGGCCCTTAAAATGGAAACTTACATCTAAACCTAGTCCCTTCCACCCTCCTGCTATCTGGAAGGCAGAACTTGTGTGAGCAGTTCCACACCTCCGGGATGAGGGCAAGACAAAGAGGTGATGAAGCGCTAGAAAGCTGCCACACCAGCTCGGACTTTGAATTGAGACACAAATTTCTATTTTATTGTTTAAGACATTGTTTTGGGGGGGATGAAGGGGATGGGGCTCTCTTTTATAGCAGCTTTATTTAATCTAATAAGTCAGGTCCATGTAAACACTCAATCTGCAGGCAAAAATGCCTTTTGGACAGTAGGTCCATAATATTTTTTAGATTAGCAGAGGGAGTGTGTGTTCAAAAGAGGGAGCAAGAGACAGAGCGAGACAGAGAGAGGAGAAAGCACACCTCCGTGGGGCGGTCAGACCACTATACTTTCTCCTCCGCTTCTAGATCCTGTTCGGATTTCCGGCATGCATATACACACACGCCTGGTGTTTTTCAAGCCACCAGGATTGGGCTTTGAACAACAGTTGGCTATGTGGGGTCCGGCACTCTTAATCACTAGGCTATAGAGCCGGCTCGTAATTTTTCATAGATTCTATAAGAATGCTATGACCCCAAAAAGCAAACAGGTCAGAAACAACTGATCTTGGCAAAATATTAACTAGCCAAGGACTTCAGTGCTGACATGCTTAATTTTATAAGAAGAAAACACACTATTTTAAAATAAAGTGATAAGAAATAACGTTTGAATATTGCTGAGGTTCTTTCTCAGCTTCCTAGCATCAGGCAGCAGCAACCTGAAGCCCTGACTTAATAGTAACTCAAATCAATTGTGCCACTGCGACAGAATCAGCTCAACCTGAAATGTCCCCTTGATTTCTCCTAGCCTCAGTATCAATTAAAATATTAGCACATATCTATCTATCTATCTATCTATCTATCTATCTATCTTTCTTTCTTTCTTTCTTTCTTTCTTTCTTTCTTTCCCCCCAATTTTGCTGAGGGCACTTGCACTCACTGGAGAGAAAGAGAGAGAGAGCGAGCGAGCACTCCCCATGAGGAATGGTCACACTATAATCCCTTCTCTCTCTCTCTCTCTCCCTTTGGGATTTGGGCACACATGTACATGTGCCCAGTGTGTGCCTTAAGCCGCAGGTCCAGGACTCAAACCACACAGTCAGCCACATGGAATCCAGTTGCTACGATCACCATGCCACTGGGAGGCTATATTTTTTACATCAACAAAATATACAACCCCCTCCCCCTAAACATACACACACACACACACACACAAGTGGGCGGAGCTTGGCAGTCCAAGCATTTGACTTCATGTAGCTACTAGCAATGAATTAAAATTCTCAAATGCTCAGTCAAAATTCCAAATTTAATTTCTACAGAAGTCACCTCTAAGGCTAGAAGCTTGACAATTGATCTCAAAGCTTCTGGTGTCCAATGGAGTAGTGACCAGGTCTGAAAGGCTTCCAGCTGTGTGATGTATAAGTCAGAGACAGACAAAATCACTTCATTACGTCTAAGGAAGAATAACGAAAAGCCCTGCAATTATGCTAAAATAATTAGATGTACAAGCGGTCCAGGGAGATATGCGTTCTTGTGAAAAAGATCTGAGAGTTCATGAGCCACAACATACCTGGTTCCAAAATCAGGGCGGTCTAAGGACAAATTAAAGGCATCATTTATGACGACTTTTTTAAATGACAAAAACCCAAATGATAAAAGTACAACTGAAAGATTACATCCAACTTTGGATGCCTAATTTTGTGTTGGGTGCTGTTAAATACAGATCATATGGAACGATAATAAGACTGACTAATCTAAAAGTCGTTTGTCATTAGAAACAGGTGACATAGCAAAATATTTACGTTGAAGAATTCAAAAACAAAAAACAAAGAAACTACTGGGAGTCATAATAGGTATTTCCAAAAACCTGAAGGCATCTTGTAAGCAGCACAAGCTACACATCTGTGTGCTCCTCTCGAGCACAGAGCTTCATAACCAATCACTAAAAGTACTGACAGGCAGACTTAACACGTGACAAGCTTTCTGAAAATGAAACCAGAAGTACGCTACTGCCTCCTGAGGTCAGAAGCCCCCAGGAGCTCTCCCTCTCAGGGATGCTGTACAAAGAAAGCTTACCCTGGGAAGAAGAGTGTGGCAGAATGAGAGATCTCTGTCTGTGGCAAGAATTCATGTTAGAATAAGGTATCGTTCTTTCTTAAGGAATAAGAACATTTCTCTCCAGGAGCTGAAGTACATTTTAAATCTCTGCTTAACCAAAAGCTATCTGACTTTGTGAAGTGAGTTTGTGAGTGCTCCGTTCAGACATTTGGCTTGGTCTGTCCTTCTACGTAATGCAGTTCTTGTGAAAGGAAATTTCTCAACTGCAGACTAGACTCCACTCGATCATGTGTCACTGTGTAAGCAGGATGTTAGTCACCTGCAAATGAACATGGCACGAGAAGGTAACCAGATACTCCCTTTTATGCAAATCATGTCCATGATCTGGAGTGTGTCCTGAATGATTAAACCGTGTCCACGGCACTGTCCCAGACTCCAAGTGGTGGAGCTGCTAACACAAGCCAGAGCGGGGAGGGGAGAGGCCTCCACTTCAGAACCCGTGTCCCTGGCCACCACGCCGTGTTAATACTGCACTTCTTCCCTGCTGTTCAGAAAAAATGGGCACGTCCAGGTGCAGAGAGGTGAGAAAAGATGGGAAACGGTTGGGAAACAGACAAAACACATTGGAAACACTATAAAGTTTTCCTGAATCCACCGTATATCTTCGACTCCCTACCTAGGTTCATCATGGTGCTCTAAAGGCTGTCCAGTCCTCAGGAGGCCTCTTTATTGGGGGGAAAAATCCTTGGAAGGTTTAATATTTTAAACCTTAGCTGAGAGTACTAAGGAAAAGGAAGGAGGCAAAGTGGCTAAGGGGTAAGGGGATTCCAGGAAAGGTGTTGAAAGAGGAGACGGAAAATACCAGAGGAATTCTGGGCCAACTTAGAAACTGAGTGTAGACGTGACTCTCCAGGCTGAGGAATCGCACATGCTTTTACTACGTGGTGCCTGCATCTTCCTGAGCAAGGCTTTTACTTCGGTTTCTCTCTACTTTGTCTTTCTGGTCCTTTTCCTTTTCATTTCCTTACATCTTCCTAGTTGATCACCTATTTCTTTTTCTTTCTTTTTCTTTTTCTTTTTTTTTTTTTTCAGGTTTTTGCCATAGGGTGCATATGCTCACTGGAGAAAAACAGACAGAGACATGGGGGAAGTGAGAAATCACCCCCCAGGGGAGATGGCCACACTGCAACCCCTTCTCTCCCACTCTCCTCCTGGGATTTGGAGCACACATGCACATGTGCCCGGCATGATTCTCAAGCCGCAAGA
>NW_006159586.1:3203719-3215859 GCF_000334495.1 Tupaia belangeri chinensis
CGCAAGATCTAGCACTGGACCCGCTCGCTGCTGGCCATGTGGGAATCCATTACTTGCTGGCCCCTGATCAAGTATTTCTTTCTCCTTCATGCTACTGCCAGGTAAAGAGTGTCACTCCAAAAAGCAGACAGTGGCCTTCTTCATGAGCAGCAAGTGCTCGATCCTGCTCCCAGCAGCGTTAACGAGGGCTAACGTGCGCCAGGCATGAGATGCCATGAGATACAGAACAATGAGTAAGACAGCCCACGAGGCTCACAACGGTGTTTACCCCCAGGAGGCTCACAGTCTGGTAGCACAGATATGAGACCCACAAACAAAACGGAAAAGCACAGAGTGATTGGGAGTTTTATATGCCGACTTGGCGGAGCGCCAGTTCTTGGTTGTTCATAGTCCAGACTGTTGTGAATACTTGCAAATGTGATTACCGTTTGTGATCAGTTCACTTTAAGGATAGCACATCACCCTCTACAATGTGATTCATCTAGTCAGTTGAAGGCCTTGCACATACTGAGGTTTCCCAAGAAAGGAGTTCTGCCTCAAGGCTACAATCTAAAAATCCTGCCTGAGTTTCTAGCCTTCTGGCCTGCCCGTGCAGTTAGGATTCAACGCTGTCACATCAACCTCACCTACACTTCCAACCTGCCAACCTGCTCCAAGACTGCAGCTTGCTAGCCAAAGCCCATTTCCTAAAACCAACCAACCAACCAATCTCTCTCTCAATACATATATCAATCAATATATATCAATCAATCTCTCTCTGTATGTGTGTGTGTATGTGTGTAAAAATCTCCTGTTGGTTTTCTTTTCTTTCTTTTTTTGTTTTTTTTTTTTTTGAGAATTTTTTGCTATAGGGCGCATGCACTCACCAGGAAGACAGAGAGAGATAGAAAGTGAGAAATCACTCCCCAAGGGGTATGGCCATGCCGCAATCCCTTTTCCTCCATTCTCCACTCGGGATCTTGGGCATGCATGCACACGCGTCCAGTGTGAGTTTAAGTCACCGGGACCGGAACTTGAACCACAGTCGACTACTTGGGAGTCCAGCGACATAGCCATCATGCTAACTGCTGATCCCTCCTACTGGTTTTCTGAAGAGCCCTGCCTGATACACTAGTAAAGAAGGGCAGTGTCAGTTATGCTGCCCATTCAGGAGGATCACTGATCACTAGCAGGCCTCCCTGTTCCTTGCAACCAGGCAAGCTCTGTCTCCAGTTCCTAAGAGAATCATCCACTGACCTCACATTCACTCTAAGTCAGTGGACAGTGATTATTAGGAAAGGAGGGCAGCATGGCACCCAAACTGGCAGAGACTTCTCTATGAACTCTGTTAAGTTTGATTAATCCCTCTATATTACATACTTATGAATTCAGTCCATGATTTTCACGTGCTTTTCTATCCCTTACTTAAATTCCTCAGTATTCTCTACAGTGACGCAGTAAGAGCCTGATCACAATCTTCGTGAGTCTTTGAGATACAGAAAGATGGGGAGAAAGTAACCTCCCACTGGGACATGGTCATGCCACAATCTCTTATCCTTCATTTCTCTATCCTACAGGGATCTGGAGTACACACACGTGTCACCAGGCCCAGGATCAAAGCGTTTGGTTGGCCATGTGGGATCTTGCTGCCTTAGCCACTAGGCCACAGGCAAGCTGCCTGGGTGTCTTTAGGACATTTCTGCTACCGGGAAAAGTTCCTGCCAATTCCGATGTTGAACTGCCTTCCTTTCTAATAATCAGTGTTTTCACTTACATAGAACGTGGAGTCTGAAGCCTTTGTATGCTTCTTCATCTGGAAAGGTCTATTTTAATTCTAAATGTTTTTCATTCTCTGGTTAAGGTTGTCATGGAGTTTATTTTTTTATTTTCTTTTTCCCCCATTTCCCTCTAAATCATTTGGCAGAGAAGATATTGCCTTAAATCATCCTGTCTAGCTAACAGTATAGTGCTGGCGTAAGTCATCTCTCTTATAGAAAAGGCGTGTTAGAAATGTCAGCTAAGTACCACGCAGCAATGTCACACTGCCCCTCTACTCTGGTGCAGGAGCCCCACGAAACAGCCGGTGCTGATTCTGGTATTTCAGACTGATCGCTTGTCTCTTTCTTACTACTCCCACCAGCATTATGTTTAATCTACATTCACCCATGACACACCGCAACTTGTTGATTTTGTAACTACTCCGCATATAAGTAAAATGCATCCGAGACACAAAACCCCAATAAGATAATTGCTAACTTCTTATAAAATCAAACCTGCCCAACTGAATGTACTTTTATCAGAACAGCTAGTTCTCAGGCATGTTTAGTGCAACAAGAACTCAAAATTCATTTGTAATTAACTAACTATAGAGTCTACGTTATATACCACTCAGGTAGAGCACTCCAACTGCTATTAATTAAATCAAAATATTTCTAAATGGAATACGGTATATAAAATTCGTACACGTGTACATGACAACTGGGAGAGTTAAAAGCTCTCCTCTCTTTCACAAATCATAATATAAAGTACCTTAGAAGACATTTGTAAGAAAAAATATCCCAGCCAGCTATTTTACAGAATTATTTAGTATCACGTCAAGTCTAAATGTTCTCTTTAATCGCAACATGCAGTTATCAGTCACAGACAACATGCAGCATGCAGTAAACGGACAGCAGAGGTTAATAACCTGGAAGCATAGGATCTGAGAATGTGAGAGCAAGTTAGAGACAAGAGTTCCTCTCCATTGTCACTGAGGGTCGAGAAGCAACGCTGAAGCGTAGAACAGTGAGAGTGGGGGAAATACAGTTTGTCCAACACATACACATATCTCCGCAAGTGGCGGCAGGTATAACTGAAAGACAAAGGTAAAAGGAGAGAAACAGAAAGAGAGGAGTTTTCCTTTGAAGAAAAAGAAAATAAATCATCACTTATGTCCTCAAAGTTTTCTGTGTATTGTCACTAGATGATGCCCAAGAAAGAACTGTTAAAAGAGGACATTAAAAAAAAAACATAAAAAAGATGAACAACTTTGATTAAAAAAAAAAAGGGGGTGGGGGGCAACAGATCTGAACAGACACTACATTAAAGGAGATATGTGGATGCCAAATAAGCCTATGGCAAGGTGCTCGTATCACATGTCATTAGGAAAATGCGAATTAAAAACTTTAGTGTGATTCCACTAAAGATCTATTAGAATAGCTAAATAGCTAGATCATCGATAACACCCAACGCTGGCACAGGGTAGGGGCGACAGGCTCTCATTCTTTGCTGGTGGGAGTGTAAGATGGTACAGCCTCTTTGGAAGACAGGTCGGCAGTTTCTTACAAAACTAAACAAATTCTTATCATGCAATCCAGCAATTGCGCTCCTGAGAATTTACCCAAAGGAGTTGAAAACATATGTCCATACAAAAACCTAAAACAGTTGTGTATAGCAGCTTTATTCAGAATTAGCAAAACTTGCAAGCAACCAAGATGTCCTTCAGTAGAAAAATGGATAAACCGTGACACACCCAGACAATAAAATACTATTCAGTGCTAAGAAGAAATGAACTTTCAAGTCATGAAAAGACATAAAGGAACTGTATTTTATTAACTGAAGGAAGCCCATCTGAAAAGTCTACATAATATGTGATTTCAACAATGGACATGCTGGAAAAGGGAAAACAATGGAGACAATACAAAAAATTAGTGGCCAACAAGGGTTGTGGAGGAGGGAGGGATGACTAGGCAAAGCACAGAGGATTTTTAGGGCAGTGAAAATATTTTGTATGATATGGCAGTGGTGGATACATATCATCATACATTTGTCAGAACAAACTTACAGAACGTCCAAAACCAAGAGCGAACCCTAATATAAACTAGGAACTTGGGGTATAATGGTATATCAATGTAGGTTCATCAACTGCAACAAACATTCCACTTGTACAGGATGCTGATAGTCAGAGAGGTTGAGGGAAGCTGATATTGTCCAAGATAAAGTAGAGTTTAAAAATGTTTCAAAACTGGCTTATACTTAAATAGGTACTTCTACTGAGTCTTAGAAAGAACTCAATGTACCAAAAGACAGCAAAAACTTAAGAAACTATAAAAACTGTGTTCTTTAAAAATGTGAATCACTGGGGCCAGCAGGTGGTGTGATGGTTAACGTGCTGGACTCCCACATGGCCAATCGCAGTTCAAGTCCCAGGACCCAGCAGCTTAAAAATGATGCCAGGTGCGTGTGTACATGCCCAACATTCCAAGAGGAGACTGAGGAGAAGGGACTGCAGCATGGTCATCTCCCTGGGTGGTGATTTCTCACTTTCTCTCTCTCTCTCTCTCTAGTGAATATATGTGCCCAATAGCAAAAACGAACAAAGAAAGCCTGTTCTGTATTCTTAAAATCATGAAGGTCCTTAAAGGCATAAAAGACCAAGAGATGGTTCCAATTAATGAAGACAACAGAGAATAACTAAATTTAACATGTGATTTTGATACTGGATCTTCCACGACAGGGGCAAACGGGTATTTTTTCTTTTTCTACAGAGGAAATTAATGAGGAAAAATGACAAAATCTGAATGTCTGCAGATTAGATAATGGTATTTAATAATGTTAATTTCCTGATTTTGATAAATGTCTTTGTTTTTAAGAAACACAACCTTAAGTACTTAGTGGTAAAGGTACATCACATCTATAAACTTATAAACATTTCAAAACTGGGAGACATGCACAATGATAAAGAAAATGTGGTAAAATTTTAACATTTGGGAATCCAAGTATTATAAAAGATAAATGAAAATTCTTCAGACTTGTTCCATGTTTTTTTTATAAGTCCATGATTTTGAGATAAAAAGTTTTTAAAAATGAATGCAGTATTAGAACATCAAAGAATCTAATTTATTTGCATTCCGCCCCCCCCTCCAAAAAAAAAAAAAAAACAAAACAGAACTGGTTGTTTCAATAAACTGAGTAATGCCTATTTTAAGATTATGAGATTCATATCTAGAGACCTGAAATGTCATTTTGACCTCTATACTTAAAGTTGGGAACATCAGAAAAACTAGAACGTGGGAAGTAAGCAAATGTGGCCTGGAGCTATCCCATAAAAAACAGTCACTGTTACTTAAGAGTTGCACTTTCATAAAAATATAAAATTTCCTTAGTGCCTTCTTATAGGAAAATGCCCAAGATTATGCAATGTATAGTTCTGAAATGTTACTTGATATGGTTATGCTTCACCAAAGTATGAAAATGTTGTCCTAGAACAACATTCAAGTCTATAAAAGATGCCAAAAACCACAAGCCAAAGAGTAATGCTTAAAAAAGACCCCAGAGTCAAGTTTTCTAAGAATGCATTCTTCGGTACTTTGACAATAAAATTATAACACAATTTCATAGCAACTTTTTACTCACTTATCTGCTTTTTATTTTTAAATGTCAGAGGACATCTGTGCTTGCCAGAGATGGAGAGACAGAGAGAGTTAAAGAGAGAAAGCACCCACAGTGGGATGTGGTCACACCATAATCCCTTCTCTTCCATTTCTCCATCACATTGGAATGTGGGGCATGCATAAACACCCAGCATGATTTTTCAAGCCACCATGGCTGGGATTCGAACTGTGGTTGTTCATGTAGGATCACTCAGCTACTAGGATACATGGTTGGCCCTGACTTATATCCTTATTTATATGCTTAAATAAATTTCAAAGAAAAATCAGATTAAGAGAAAATATGGAATATCCAGAATATTCTGTATATCCTTTTTTTCCCTTTTTTTTGGAGAGGTTTTTTGCTATTTTGCTCTAAGGCGTGTGTGCTCGCCAGAAAGACAGAGAGAGACAGAGAGACAGAAAGAAAGAAATCACCCCCCAGGGGGGATGGTCATGCTGCAATCCCTTCTCCTCCACTGTCCTCTCAGGATCTTGGGCACGCACGCACACGCGCCCGGCACGTGCTTAAGCCACCAGGTCTGGGACTCGAACCACAGTCAACTACATGGGCATCCAGCAACATAGCCACTATGCTAACTGCTGGTCCCTGTAGATCCTTTTCTACCCTCCTTCATTCCTTTTCTTTTCTTTCCTTCTCTCACCCTCTTTTTTTCATTCATTTCCTCCCTCTTCTTCCCCTCCTCTCTCCCTCCCTCTCCTCCTTTTCTTTCTTAGAGAAAGTTCATTAGCAGATCCATTCATAGACACAAAACAGTAAGAAATTAAATTAGTAATAAATCTTTAGGGCCTAGAAAAATTACAAAAGTTTACTTTGGGGCATGAAAGAAATATTAAATAAGTAAAAAGGCATCAGCATGTTTCGAGGTGGGAAAATAAAATTTTGTAAAGGATGCTATTATTCTTCATTGACTAAAAATCTCAATAGTAATATTGGATTTTGAAACTATAATTATCTTACAGCAATCCCCCAATTTTTTAGGTGGTCATCTCAAAGGTCAATAAAAGACATAGGTTCCATGGGACCAGCAGATGGCGAAATGGTTATGACGTTACACTCCCACGTAGTCAACTATGGTTTGAATCCCAGACCTGGTAGCTTAAAATTCATGTTGGGCATGTTTGTGTGCGTGCCCAAAATCATGAGAGGAGAATGGAGGAGAAGAGATTGAGGTGTTTGTGGGAGGGGTTGATTTCTCGCTTTCTGCCTCTCTCTGTCTTTCTGGCGAGTGCATGTGCTCTATAGCAAAAATCCACTCAAAAAAAAAAAAATAGACATGGCTCTCAGGCACAGTGCTAATTCGTCACTTGCAAGAAGCTGGATCACATGGTAACTGGTTCAAATTCTGGTCTGTTAGCCTGAAACGTGCCAGGCACAAAAGCCTATGTGCCCAGGATGCACTGGGCTGAGAGAAAGGGGATCAGGGCATGACTGGTCCTGTGGAGGGTGTCCATCCCTAGCAAGTGTACCGTCTTCTACCTACTATGAATAAAGAGGGGAAAAGAAGACAGGGATGCCCTTACAGAAAAATGTACCAAGTCGTATACATACAATTTTAACTAAAATTTCTAGATCTTCACAAAGCCCCTCGAACTCAATTCATATTACTTCATGCCCCAGATTCAAAAAGCATGTATTGAACCACTGCATAGAAGAAAAAAACAAAAACAAAAACAATACGTGAAAAGTGCCAGGAAGGGTTTGGGTAGTGGCACAGCAATAAAATGCAGTGTTCTGAGAGGCTGACCCTCACGGGAAGGTTCTGCGATTGTGCTGAAGACCACCCTGAATATACCAGGCACCCGGTGCCCAGGGATGGCTGAGGCTGGAATAAGACTCTGTTGGAATGTGTGTATATTCTCTCTTTTTGCTGTGCTCATGGGAAAAATAAACTTTAAAAAAGGGCCAAGACGACTTTGCAAAAGAAGAGTAGTAAGGAGGGATTTAATCTTTTTATTCAAATACATAAGGCTACAATAATAAACATAATTGATGGGCCAGCTGGTGGTTAAGGAGGCTGGGTCCCACATGGCTGATTGTGCAGTTTGATTCCTAGATCCGGCAGCTTGAAAAACACGCCGGGCACATATGCATATATGCCCAAAATCCCCAGAGGAGAATGGAGGAGAAAGAACTGTGGCATGACTATCTTCCTGTGGAGGTGCTTTCTCACTCTCCCTCTTTCTCTAGTGAATGCACATGCCCTATAGCAATTTTTTTTTTTTTTTTTTTGGAGAGGTTTTTTCTATAGGGCACGTGCATTTGCCAGAAAGACAGAGAGAGACAGAGGCAGAAAGCGAGAAGTCACCCCCAAGGGGGGATGGCCACACCGCAATCCCTTCTCCTCCATTCTCTTCTCAGGATCTTGGGCATGCACACACATGCACCCAGCGTGAGTTCAAGCCACCAGGTCCAGGACTCGAACCACAGTTGACTACGTGGGAGTCCAGCAACATAGCCACTGCAGCAACTACTGGTCCCCCTATAGCAAAATTTTTTTTTAAATTAATAAAATTAAAGTAATTGTTACTATACCAATCAACATAATAGCAGAAAAGCCCAAAACAGACTCTAGTACATGATAAAGGCGACATTTAAACTTTGGGAGAAGATTTTTCAAACGGATCTCTAGAAAAATTGGTTACATATTTGAAAAAAAAAGTGAGATATCTACCTTTCACAGCAAATCAAACTAAATTCTAAATGAACTGGAGTTGAATATAAAACGAAATGGAAATACAGAAGAAGAAAAGAAGTGAGAGTAGTAACCATAAGAAAAAAGACTGGCCCGTATGACTACCTAAACATATAAAATGTCATAAAACATCACCAACAAAATTAAAAGATATTTATTTATGATATCAGATAGTCGATTTCTCCTTATATCTATAAAGAGCTCTTTGAAATCAGTAAAAGATGAAATATAAAACAGAAATGAACACACTTGCAATTTGTAAAATATACAAACAATAAATATTTGGAAAGCAATTTACTTTCACCAGTGATTAGAAAGATAAAATTATGGGGTCAGTTGGTGGCATGGTGGTTAAGGAGCTGGATTCTCACACGACCAGCTATGGTTTGAGTCCTAGACCTGGCAGCTTGAAAGGCACACCAGGAGTGTGTGAGAATGCCCAAAATCCCGAGAGGAGATGGAAGAGAAGGGACTGTGGTGTGGCCATTCCCCCAGGGGGTGATTTCTCACTTTCCCTCTCTCTGTCTCTCTCTGGCAAGTGCATGCACTCTATGGCAAAAAGAAAAAAAAAAAAAAAACCACAACCCTAATAAGGTAAAACAAAAAATTAAATTTTAAGAATGAAATACATGTTTCTGGCTATCAAATTGCAAGATGCTGTTAGAAAAAACGTAACAGAGATGGCTAAAATACAGAAATACGAAGGTTATCATACAAACCTTATTAAATGTAAACTGGGCAATGTTTCTGGAAGTAATACAGTAAATCAACAAACTGAGAATTGCTTTTGACCAAGTAATCCCATTTTTATAAAACTACACATTCTATTTTATTCTAGTCATCCCATTGGTTTTATGGGGGTGGGAGACAAAACAACAACTAACTTCCTATGGTCTAAAATTAAGATCTGAGTCTTTACATATTTCCTTTATAGCCTTCTTGGCTTATCAAGTCATCTTGAGTACAAATGCAAAAGTGAAATCAATGGGGCAAACACAAGGGACTAGCACTGAGACCCAAAAGTAGATTCTGGGAATTATTTTATCAATACATAGGATTTCAACTAGTGTTTGTTTCCTCAATCATTTAACATATGTTTTATTAATAAACTTGTAATGGGGCTTAGACATGATTAAAATAATGGGATACATGTTTCTCTATCAAAAAAAAAAAGCAGGTCAACTATTAGTAGGTTTTATTACATTTTTAAAATTCCATACAGACAATATTTTCCCTTACTGCTTGCCCAGATTCATGAAGTACTCATACTACCCCGCCTTTGATACAATGCTGGTCATTTTTTTTTTAAGATTTATTTATTTTATTTAATTTAAAAATTATCATTTTAAAAAATTTGCTATAGGACATGTGCATTCACCAGAGAGATATATGCAGAGAGAGAGAGAGAGAGGGAAATCAAGAGATAGCGACAGAGAGAGAGAAGGTGAGAAAGCAAGCCACCAGGTCTGGGACTCGAATAACAGTTGGTCATGTGGGAGTCTAGTGCCTTAACCACCAGGCTACCTACTGGCCCCAACACTGGTCATTCTTAAAATATGGTAACAAGAAGTAAACATTTTATTCCAGATGTGCCATGTTTTGGGCAGTGTTCCGAAAGTTATAGTATATTAATGAAACTTAAAACTATACATATTCGAAGACTGAACCTAAGCCAATTTTTCAAATTGAAAACTTTCACAAATGAATTTAACTGTATACCAAGTGATGATAAAACTATACCAAAGAGTTATTTTGAACAACTTTAAAATACAGATTTGACCACACTGGGATATATTCTAAGGACAGAGGCAAAAAAAAAAAAAAAAAAAAAAAAAAATCCTAAAGTCTTGTGGACTTAACATTAGTAGTAATATTAATATTACTGTGAAACAATTATTTATGTATATACACATAAAGACATACTCAGTGGAATGAAAAGAAAAATACATCAATGTTGTTCAAAATATAAATCAGAATTTTTAAAAAAATCTTAAATTTAAATCAGAACTAAGAACAGGATGATCTTTTTTTCTCCTCCAGAACTGATACTTTCTTGACTTTGCCACTGAAGAGACCTAAAAGAAATGACAAACTCCTCAGGAAGCAGCACCCCTATCACCTATCAACCACATATCGTCTTGTCTTGTCTTGTCTTGTCTTGTCTTGTCTTGTCTTGTCTTGTCTTGTCTTGTCTTGTCTTGTCTTGTCTTGTCTTGTCTTGTCTTGTCTTGTCTTGTCTTTCCTTTCCTTTCCTTTCCCTTCCCTTCCCTTCCCTTTCCTTTCCCTTTCCCTTTCCCTTCCCTTTCCTTTTTTCTTTTTTTATGCCATAAAAGAAAGAGAGAGAAAGTGGAAGCCCCTCCCAGTAGGGTCCAGTCATGGCATAATCCCTTTCCTTCCAGTCCTCCAACTTGTCAGGATGACCCTGGGCACACATGAACACCCAGCTTGTAAGCCGCCACTGGGGTGCGACAGTGAACCCTGATCAGCCATGTGGAATCCAGCTACCTCAGTGTGTTTAACTGCTATGCTGGAGAGCTGGCCCACAAACTGTGATTGTTCAATGAAGAAAACAAACAAACAAACAAATGAAAACAGAGCTCCGTGGAGAAATGGCTGTTTTTAGGTCCAAGACAGAAAATGTACAAATGAGCCTGAGACATCCTGTTGGCCTAGAAACGAGGAAGCAGGAAACTATCAAAGGCACAAAACAAAATAAGGGATCTCCCAGTCACCAAAGAAGGAATAGTCAGAACTTAAAAAGAATAATTATTCTGCAGATGATTGAAACATACACACACACACACACACACACACACACACACACATATATATATATATATAGATGTAAAAATTTAGGAGTTCATAATAAAATAAAATAAATGAAAAGCCAAAAACCCCAAAATGTATTGGTTACTACAAAAGCAACCATCTCTATTTCTAAAAATAAAATACAGGGACCAGCAGATGGCTTAACGGTTCTGCCACTGGACTCCCATGTAGTTGACCATAGTTCAAGTCCCGGACCCCAAGGTTTGAAACTCATACTGGGCGTGTGTGAGTGTGTGCCCAAGATCCCAAGAGGAGAATGGAGAAAAGATTGCAGGGTGGCCATCCCTCCTGGGGGGTGATTTCTTGTCTTCTGTCTCTCTGGTGAGCGCATGTGCTCTATAGCAAAAATCTCTATTCGAAAATAATAAAATATAAAACAAAAAAATATTGGACCAGTCCTGTGGGATAGTGGTTAAGCCCTATGCATTGGGAACTGTACCTGACGTGGCCAACCACAGTTCAAATCTTGGCTCAGTGTCTTAAAAAATGTGCTGAGTGTATTTGCCCCAAATCCTGACAGGATGGAGAAACGGAGGAAAAAGCACTGCAGCATGATCATGTGCCACTGGGGGTTCTCTTCTCTCTGAAGATTATGTGCCCTCTAACCAAGAAATCGTTTTTAGAATAAAATAATTAATCACTGTCTTTTCCAAGTAACCATAACTAATCAGAGTTGATGAAGGAAAAATCTTTAGAGAAGAATTCTACCAAACATGCCTGTAATATAACAATCAGAAAATTGCCACTCGGCAGCCTGTAATGAAGTAACTAACTCGGACGGCATCATTAATGGAAGAGACCATTACATGAAAGAACGGTCTGATCCCTTTAGACTAAAGGGATTAGGTTGCCACTGAACTCACTGATCAAGTTTAGTATCTCCAGTATAATTAGATATTATATACCTCCTAACATGATGCACTATGAAATGCATGAGAATGCTTATTAATTAATTTGCCAAAGAACTGAATCTGAACCATCTATCCTCTGGAGTTAACTTTCTGTTTACAGGAGAGATCAATGAGGGAGAACAAATGAAAAGACACAGGAAGAACCAGACAAATCCACAACATGGCATATTCTGAAAGATAACTGACCTGTTAGTCAACTGGAAATTACAAAAAGGAATTACAAAAAGGAGGAGGAGGAGGAGGAGGAGGAGGAGGAGGAGGAGGAGGAGGAGGAGGCGGGGAGCGCTCCTGATACA
>NW_006159586.1:3216633-3217142 GCF_000334495.1 Tupaia belangeri chinensis
GGAGGAGGAGGAGGAGGAGGAGGAGGAGGAGGAGGAGGGCAGTGCTCTAGAGTCGAATCACCAACTTTCTTTTTCCAGATGGTACCCATTTCCACTCCACGTGGCTTCACCTACAACTACTTAACTCCGAAACTGTGGTGAGAAACAGAAAATACACAAATAGGCATGGCTGTGTTTGAATAAAACTTAACTTGCAAAAACCCAATCACTAGATTGAAAAGAACCCAAGAGACATAACTAATGACTTTTGGTGTGTAGTAAGAAACTCTTGTATGATCTTGATTCCAACTAATCAGAATAAATTGATTTGTTTTTTTCATTCAAGATCATCAGGCATACATGAGTATGAATTTGGCGTCAGATGATATTCAGGAACTGTTGTTAATGCTCTAGGATAGATAAACTAATTAAACTTTGTTACCTGGTACCGACAGGTAACAAAGTGCTACACATGTAACTTAAAATAGGGAAGACTTTACTTGATCGGATATGTAAGGAAGGTTTCCCTA
>NW_006159586.1:3217156-3242379 GCF_000334495.1 Tupaia belangeri chinensis
GAAGGTTTCCCTACCAAAGGCATGATTCAGCCAAGATTTAAAGGATGATCAAAAATAAGCAGGAAAAGTATAAGCAGAAGGAACGACAAACACAAAAGACCTTGGCTGGAAGGAAATAGGTCTGCCATGAGGAAGTAAAGGGCTGTGTGAGGAGCTGACCTTGGGGGAGAAGAGAGTATGTAAAATCACATCGCAGAGGAGTCTTGTCTTTATTGCAAGGACAATGAGAAGCATCTGAAGGGTTTTAAGCAGAAGAACTACAGTATAAAATCTGCAATTAAAAGAAAGGGAGTGTGCAAAAAAGATTCCCAGGATTCTGGCTTGCATAAAAGGTGTCATTCACTGTGACAGGAACAGAGAAAGAGGAGCAAGAAAGGTTTGGAATGGGCAAAATTTCTATTTTGGACAGGTTAAGATAACCCTGATCAACTGGAAAGATGGTATCAAGCATCTGATTGGACATGCAGAAGTCACAGGATAGGACTAGTCTGGAGATGTATGTTTGTGAGTCCTACAAACACCTAGGAAAAGGGGAGAAAGAGGTAAGAAGGTTGAGATGGTCTCAATATTTGTGTCCACCCCAAAATTCATAGGAGGGGTCTTTCAAATAGAAAAATAACTAGGTATGAATTTCACAATTTTTTTGCAAACTAAACACATTTTAATTCCATTTTTTCATGAACCTTTTGAAGTCTCCTTGTATACTGATAACCTAAATTCCAAGGTGACAATATAAAGAGATGGGGGCTGGTGGGAGCTGACTAGGAATGCACAAGGTCATGAGGGTAGAAGCTACTGGATTAGGGTCCTTTTAAGAGTGCTCCACCATGTGGAGACACAAGGAAACAACACGTTATAAACCAGGAAACGGGCCCTTGCTAGTCACCAAAATCTGCCACCGCCTTGATCTTGAACTTCTCGGTCTCCAGAACTGTAAGAAGTAAATGTCTGTTATTTGTAAGCCACTCCATTTATGGTATTTTGTAACAGCAGCCCAAACTCAGACAGGGTGACTTTGAGAAATACCAAATTTAACAGTATCACAAAATCTAAGTCAAGTTGATGGAGGATAAATCTGTACAGAAATTCAAGGGGTGGCCAAAGAAACTATAAGGGAGGTAAGGAAACCAGGAAGAGATTGTTTTGAAGAAAGAGTGGCTAAGTGTCAAATACAACTGAGAGACCAAATTGGAAAAGACTGAAAGGGAGGAACAGTTACGTCCCTGGACTCCCACATTGCTAACTGCGGTTCGAGTCCTGGACTTGGTAGCTTGAAACTCACAGCAGGCACATGTGTGCCAAGATCCCAGGAGAAGAATGGAGGAGAAGTGACTATGGCATGGCCATACCCTCGGGGAGGGGGTGATTTCTCACATTTCCTCTCACTGTCTTCCTCTCTCTCTGGTGAATGCATGCACTCTAAGGCAAAAACCTCTACCAGAAAAAAAAAGTCCACTGGATTTGGCAATACGGAAGCCACTGATGACCAACAATCTTTCCTATCAGTAATATTAAAAAGAGCACTCTGGTAACTGCAGTTGCAGAGTGGCAGTATGACACACGAGGAGGCTGAAGCCTGTGTACACTGGGTTTGGTATGAACCTGTGATTCTGGCTGGCTGGGATTGAGACAACAGAACCAAACACAGTATACTTCTGGTAGGGGTACTTCCCCTTGCCTCTCTCCCTTCTCTCTCATAGAATAAATAAATAACTTAAAAATATATACCATTCATTAAGAAATAACCTGAATGCAAGATTTCCTGAGATACCTTTAATCCCATCAATTAGCTCACATATATACATTAAAGATGCACTAAGTAGTCTCCAGGGAAGATTTTGGCAAACCAAAAAATGTATAAAGCAGTATATATACACATGTACACATATAAACACAATCTTACACAGTATAAAACTTTCATATCTAGGCTAGCATGTAGACTAGTGGTTAAGGGTACCAGATCCCACATGGCTGATCATGGTTCAAATCCTGGCCCCACCAATGTGAAAAACACACTGGGTGAGCGTGTGTGTGCAACCAAAATTCTGGCAGGATGGAGAAATGGAGAAGGGATGATGGCATGGCCACACCCCACTGGAGGTGCTTCCCCCCTTTCTCTGCCTCTCCATCTCTCTCTAATGAGTGCGTGTATCCACTGGCAATTAAAAAATAATTCCATATCTAAGAAAATAAGCAAAGAAAAATCTGGGACGAATGTCAGGAAACTATACAACAGTGGTGGAAGCACAACCCTTGAATCATTTAACTCCTTGGCAGCAGAAGCCATTTTTCCTGGAGCTGAGTCTACTGCCAGCAATGAACATCCTGGGAATCTCTAGTATGAAGGATTAACAGACTGGCCCAACCACTGGAAAATATATTGAAAGGAACAATCCAGTACTAGCTCAGAAGGGATGAAATGACCTAATATCCCACTGCCAGACCTACAAAGTAATAGATTGTAATAATAATAAAAAAGGACCTTTTTGACAATTTCACATAATGATAGAAACATCTTTTCTCAGAGCTGCCTTATTATCTCAGTTGTAGAAGAAATTAAAAACAATAAATTCCTAGATGTGTAGTATAACATTTTTAATCAATTAAAATTGATACTATTCTTGGTTAAATTCTCTGTTGGTTTAAAAAAAAAAAAATCAGGATCAGCAGTTGGCATAATGGCTATGTTGCTGGATTCCCATGTAGTCAACTGCAGTTTGAGTCCCGGACCCAGTGACTTGAACTCGCGGTAGGTGCTTGTGCGTGCACGCCCAAGATCCCGAGAGGAGAATGGAGGAGAAGGGACTGCGGTGGGGCCATCCCCCCGGGGAGTGATTTCTAGCTTTCTGTCTCTCTGTCTCTCTCCATCTTTCTGGTGAGCATATGCACCATATAGCAAAAACCATTCAAAAAAAAAATTTTTTTAAACCTACCAGGACCAGCAAATGGCATAATGGCTATGTTGCTGGACTCCCATGTGGTTGACTGCAGTTCAAGCCCCGGACCCAGTGGCTTAAACTCACGCTGGGCACATGTGCATGCATGCCCAAGATCCCAAGAGGAAAATGGAAGAGAAGAGATTGTGGCGTGGCCATCTGCCCAGGAGGTGATTTCTTGTTTTCTGTCTCTCTGTCTCTCTCTGTCTTCCTGGTGAGTGCACACACCCTATAGCAAAAACCCCTCTCAAAAAAAAAACACAAAACAATAAGTACTTTCATACTAAATTATCCACTTATTCAGAGATACAAATACATCAATAAAACCTAAAAGTTCAGTATTTTTAAAAGCTATTTTAAATTACTTAATTAATTTTATTTATTGTTATTATTTTTTAAACTTGCTATAGGGCACATGTGCTCACCACAGGCAGAGAGAGAGAGGGAAAGTGAGAAAGCAAGCCGCCAGATCCAGGACTCGAACTATAGAAGACCATGCCACCTACTGACCCCTAAAGCTTTTTAAAAAGCCCAATATTTTAGATAGTATTGGGTCTTCTGAAAACGCATGACATATTTTTCTATGCAAAAATGCACAATGACTTTTCCAACAACCCAATAATTTTACAATGCCTTTTTCAAGTTACTTGCTTCCTGATTTTAAATGTTCATTAGATGCAGACATAAATCTAATAATGACTATAGAATTTAATCATATCCTCTCTTTGAGATAAATGTTATTGCCAAGAATGTTTATGAGAACTTCAACTCATCACTAAATACTTGATTGTAGTTTATTTAATAGAATCTCATTTACCTCTTTATAGAAAACTATAGAAAATTATAGAGTAATTAAAGGCATTGATTTTCATATACAACCAAAGCAAAGAGTACAATGCACTTGAACTGAATTCTTCTTAAGTTTTTGTAAATAAGTAAGAAAAAAATGAAATAAATTCAAAAGTTTTGCAAACAGCAAGGAATATAAGCAGTAGGTATCAAAAAAGATTAAACTAAGCAGATGGAAATTTATATGGTATCTATTAAGTGTACCATTGTCCCTTGCTTTAATGACATTACAGTCTCTATTTCAGGTGTGGAGAAACAGATCAATTTATTAGCAGCAGTCTTGTCTACTTGGCATGTATATAAGAAATGTCTTTTGACTTTGAACAATGCAACTATTTAAGAAGAATGTTGTCATGGCTCTCCATTACAGACATTTGCTCTGTGAATGCCCCTATATGGCCAGGCAGCAATGTGGAGCTGGCTGGGTTCCCAGCAACGCACAGTTTGCTGTATGGCTTGAAGTTGTATTCCAGTGTGTTAATAGCATGTTGCTGTCTACTCTACTTGTGGTCTAATAAGCAAGGTCCAAAAATCCACAAATGCAGACATTCATTCCAAATTCCCTTCTGAAACTTTCTTCTCATGAGCATCGTGTTAAGATGAAGGGAGGACTGAGGGAAATTTCATGAGGACAGAATAAGAAGTCCTTGAAAACCATTTCTTGTTTAGATTTGTTTACAATTTATATTTCAGAAGAAGCATTCGATGTCATTACACTCCTGTGCGGAGGAAAGGGAGGACCGACAGAGCACACATTAAATTGTTGACTCCCACAGACGCGCCAAAATGGTTCCAGTGGGAGTGGAGCTGACTGAAGGAAAAAAGACCTAAAGCACACGCTCATTATATAAACAGTTATTGAAAACATACGACTTAGTCTGAAACTTTAAAAATGTACCTTTCATAGGCACACCATGGTGGCACAGGTGGCAGAGTGTCACCAGGGCCACAGACGGCATCACTGAACAGCCTGGGACTGAGATTTGGGGCTGGCGTGGACACATCAGGCATGACTGTGGGTGCAACCATGATCCTGGCTGACTGCAAGGCTGGGGTGAGGAGTGGGTATTCTGACATGATGAGACCCTACTAAGGGTATCTCTCTCTGTCTGCTTTTCTCTTTCTCATATGAAAAATAAACTTTAAAAAATTTACCTTTTCACATCATCTGGAGAAATTAAGATACTTTAAAAAAAAAATCTAGTCTTGGGGCCAGCAGGTGGTGTGGTGGTTAAGGTGCTGGACTCTCACCTTGCCAACAGCAATTCAAGTCTGAGACCCAGTGGCTTAAAAATCAGGCCAGGTGCATGTGCACGTGTGCCCAAAATCCCAAGACGAGAATGGGAGAGAAAGAACTGTGGAGTGGCCATCCCCTCTGGAGGGTGATTTCTCACTTCACCTCTCACTGTCTCTCTCCAGAGAGCTCACATGCCCTATGGCAAAACCCTAAAAAACCCATAACTAATAACAAAATCTAGCATTTGGGGGACATTAATGATAATTATATGTCAAATCCTAAAGTATTTGTTCATACACACGCATCTGCCTACTGAATAATCTGAAGTACAAACACTCAGAATGTAATGGAAAGACTAAGTTCACAAATAAACAGGTATGAAGTAGCATATTCAGCACATTTTGTAATTATCCAAAAGCTTGCTCACTTCGAAAGTCATCATATTTTACAAACTCCCTCTTGGCGAAAATGATTTATAGCCATTGTAAAATTTTACTAAAAAACCTGAGCTCTAAGTTTTGATTCTTCAACATACATGCCACAAGTATTAGATCAGTGAAGTTAGATAATCTGGAGCCATGAAATAAAGCCAACTCTGCTGAGACCGATTAAATATTTATGTCACATCCTTTCTGTAGCAGAGATGGAAAAATACACACAAGATAAAATGCTCTATAATCATAAGAGTTGAAAATCTACTGGGGTCATTAAAAATAAGAATATACACACACACACACACACACACACACACACAGAAAGAGAGAGAGAGAGAAATTAGGCTAATAACTCATCATCAGAAGACCATGTCAGAGGTGTTTTTCAGTTGTGGTCATGGATATGCCCTGAAATATCAACATTCCCTCACCCTTTTCCCCACATGGGCGTGGCAACACATATTACACCCACATCTGTGAGCTGGCGGGCAGGGATTACGGCTGCTGTCTGCTGCAGGAATGTGGTCATCATGAAACTGAAGCTCACTGGTGTGGGTGGGTGGAGATGAAAGCTGAATCTTGGTCTCACCAGTTCTATGCTCTAACCAGCTTAACTGAAGCAAAGTTAAGTTACTGACTGTGGCAGTAACTGAGGGACACACCAGGGAACCTTCTGCTGGAGACAGGCCGGCCTCGCATTCTCTTGCCTCCGGGCCTTTGCTCCTGCTGTGGACTGATGAAGCTCATTCAATCTCAGTGCCTTATTGGCAAGTCTTACTCCTGACTCCCTGCATGACTCTGCTGTGGGTCTGCTTCAGGCACATTTTGGGGTTTTCTCTTCTGGGTTCCCATTGTGCCTTAAGCTGACAACCAATACACAATTTTACACAGTGCATTTGTGACTGTCTTTCTATCTCCCTTCTCAGTCCCAAATTCTTTCAGGGTAGATGTTGAATTTCAATTTTTGTTTCCCTAGGACCTAGTACAGTGCTTGACATAAGAAGGCACAATATTTATTGAGTCACTAGAAAAACACTGACAAAAATTCATGTTTCATGTTCAGCAATCTACAAGTTATCTTGTTCATGGAGTCTCCATGCATCACAGTACTTTCATAGTCTAATGAAAATTGCAGTTTAGGCTGGACTGGAATTCAGAGTCACAGCCATAAACTTGACATTACTTCCTTCCTCAGGAGTGCACAAAGGTCTCTACAAATCATCGGCAATAGGAACTTAGCACAGTACTTTTTCTCTGAAGCTTGAACTGAGTTGGTTTAAGTCTTAAAAATAATCTTGGGTTAGCCCCATCATCTCTAAGGGAGCCAACCTCACATGGCCAACTGCAGTGTGAATGTTGATCTGGAAGCTTGAAAAACATACTGAGCACGTTTCCACACGTGTCCAAAATCCTGATAAGATGAAGAAATGGAATGAGGATTATGTTGGGACTACACCCCATTGTGGGGTGCTTTCTCCTTTCTTGCTCTCCCCCCCCAACCCTCTCTGGCAAGTACGCATGCCCTCTAGCAATAAAAAAATGATTTAAGCTCTGAATTTGTCTACTTTGCAGAAGGGTAAAAGATTCCCTGTTTCCCACTGGAATAAAAGCTTTTTATTTTCATCTAAAAGAACAGAGAACTTGAACAACATGATTCACTTCACGGATCAACTGAAATTGTTCTGAAGACCTTACTAGTTATCACTTTATTCATTTTATGAATTACTCTTGATTATGCTGGATCAGAATTAGCAATATCCCTACCAGCCTCTAGAACTAGGGTGCCTTATGAAAGACTACATACGTTTTTAAGGTAAAATTTCTAACTGCTGGATTTAGGAAATGGGCAAGATGGGATGAGAGAGATCATGAAATAGGTAGAAAGTGAATTGTGGGTTAGAAGACAAACCAAAGTGCTCTTTAGTGACCATTCATAGGTAAAAACAAGGACAAGACATATAAGATGATGAAAGGGACACGGTCTTATCTCACATCGGAATAAACAGTTATTATTTCTTTGACTCTTCCTTCTTATCTCTATCTTATATATAACCTATTAAAAAATTAACCAGTAGTGACTCATCAAGCAGTTTATAATCTAGATGAATATTCAAAATATAAACATACTAAAAGTTAAACAAAGAAATGGAATGAGGATTATGTTGGGACTACACCCCATTGTGGGGTGCTTTGACCTATATAGGTCATTTCCTTGTCATTCCTTAAATGACAAGGAAATCATCTATAAGACCTATAATTCCATATATTTATTATTTGACAAAATAACAAATCTATGACAATAAGAGCTAGAAGAATAGGGACAGAAAAGAATACTGTGGACTATAAGGAATTAGGGATCAGGTGAAAATATTGAGTGGCTACTATGTGTTGAATTATTTGAAAAACACTGTGAAGAGAAAAATGGTAAGTCACAGACTGACAGAAATATACTTGCAAAACACATACCTGTGAAGGACTAGCATGCAAAATATTCAAAGAAATCTCAAAACTAAAAATAAAGACTTCAAACAACAAACATAAAAAATAAAAGGTCCAAACAGACATTTCACCAAAAAAGATATATGGATGACAAAAAAGTGCATGAAAACATGCTCCACATTTTTGGTCATTAGGAAAATGCAAATTAAAACCCAAGACTGCCCAACATAATGGCTTTTTACAAAAAAAGGTAATAGTAAATGCTAGTGAAATGTGGAGAAACTGGAACTCTCGTATATGCTGACAGGAAGCAAAACGGTATAGCCACTTAGCAAAATAATTTTGTGAACATTTTTACCTTTAATATCAAGGTTCTTTGCCATGTGGCACGTGCAAAAATTTAAACACACACATACCAGAGGACTAAGAAATACCACTCCAAGGCATTTACCCAAGAGAAATGAAAACTTAGGTTGTCACAATATTCTCCATACAAACGTTTATGGCAATTTCATGCACAATTGCCCCCAAATAGAAACAACCTAAATGCCCTTCAACTGGTGGATGGAAAAGCCACAGTATTCAAATAAATACTGCTAAGCAATATAAAGGAACACCACACATAAGAATAAGTTTACATCTCCAGATTCAAAAAGCTACATACTGTATGATTTCATTTGTTGACAGTCTGGGAAAAGAGGAAGTTATAGGACTGAATGGGATCTGGGTAGGCAGAAAAGTCTGTCTACAAAGTAGCACAGGGGGATCTTCAAAGAGATGGAACCTGTGTCCTGACCGCAGAATCGTATGTGTTTGTCAACTCAAGGAATGAGATGCCTTTTAAGGAGGAATTTTCTGTATATCAACAAATTATCTGTCCTAAAACATTAAAAACAGTAATGACCTATGACAGAACACTATGCTAGTCTAAAATACCGACTGTATTTTAAAGACAAAGGAAATTAGGTTTCAGATTTTAGGCTCGGTTCTTTTTGTCTGGTTCAAGCACAGACCATTTTTTTGTAAACACCTCTAATACCCAGCCCTTCTATAATCTTCGTACACATATAACAGTTCTTATTCTATGCCGGTTTCAAAAACATCGTATCATTCTCAAAGTTATGAGACATCTGGAAACAAAACCATGTTCCCTGTAATGGAGAAACTTGTAATATCCTACCAAAACTAAAGCACACTTAAATTAGGTAAGTTATCGAGAAAAGCTTACCACGCAAGTTTACCACACCCTAAATACTACAGCCATGGCTCATTCTGCATCAATCTGTGTGCTGGCCCCAAACAAGAATTATTTCTCAAGCTCTTAATGGAAGTCAGAGGAAACAGTCAATGAAGCACTAAATATTTAATTTAAAACACCCTGTACAGTTGGTTTGGTAGCCTGAGACATATGCCTTATAATTAATAAAATAGATTTTCTCTACAAGAACCTGTGTTCTGTTGACAACAGATAAAATTCTGTAGAAGGTTAAGAACACAAGAGAATAAATACCAGCACAAAGCAAAAAACTCAATAACCTATATGTAGAAATAAATGACAAAAAGAAATCTTTTTACATTACAAATATATCAAAAAATGCAGAGTTAAGTAACTGAAGGGATCCATTATTTATTTTTAAGAAAATAACAACAACACTGACTTCATGCATGAAACTAAAAGAATGTTACTTCTCCAAAAGAATGCTACTTCTCCAATGCAGAATTTCCATCTTTTAGATAGACAGGTAGAACTTAAAATAATACATCTAAGATAAATACAGTCTTGAATCACTTTGAAATATACCTCGGGGGAACCAGCAGTTAGCGTAATGGCTATGTCGCTGGACTCCCACGTAGTCGACCGTGGTTCGCGTCCCGGACCCGGTGGCTTAAAACTCACGCCGGGCGCGTGTGCGTACGTGCCCAAGATCCCGAGAGGAGAATGGAGGAGAAGGGATTGCGGCGTGACCACTCCCCCTGGGGGGTGATTTCTCGCTTTCTGTCTCTATGTCTCTCTCTGTCTGGCGAGCGCACGTGCCCTATAGTGAAAAAACCTCTCAAAAAAATATATATATATACCTCGGAAAGCCTGGACAGCACCCTCTCTACCTTTACAAGAATTTCATATGTATTTATGGTGATTCTATACTCCAGTAACTCTTTTTGAACATGGATTAATTTGTATCTCTTCATATTCATTCTGCATGATCTGTATATAGTACCTCAAACTCAGAGGTGTGACCTTGCATTATTTAACTTTTTTTAAAAACTGGGAGATCAAAAAACTTAAAACCGCTTTAAAAACAAACCAAAAAAAGATATACGTTGTCTCTGTGGCCTGGTTGAGGCAACTGGATCCCATATGGTCAAAACACAGTTCAAACCCTGGACCCAGTGACATTGAAAAAATGTGCCAGGAGAGAGAGAGAGAGAGAGAGAACATATGTGTGCTCAAAATCCTGAAAAGTGGGAGAAGTGGAAGAGAACAGATTGTGGCATGAACATTCCCAATGAAGGGTGTTTATCCCTCCCTCTCTCTTTTTCTTTCTTTCTCTCTCTCTAGCAAAGCATACTCACCCACTGACAATTTTTTTTTTTTTAAGTAAAAGATAAGAGCCAGCAGATGGTATAGCAATTATGTCACTGAACTCCCACATGGCTGACTGGGTTCGAATACCAGACCTGTCGGTTTGAAAATCACACCAGGCATGTATGTGTTCATGCCCAAGATTCTGGGGAGAGAATGGAAGAGAAGGGACTGTGGCATGGCCATCTGCTTCAGGAGTGATTTATCACTTTCCCTCTTGCTGTCTCTCTCTCTCTCAGGAGCACATGAGTTCCAAGTCAAAAATCTCTTAAGAAAGAAAGAAAGAAAGAAAGAAAGAAAGAAAGGAAGGAAGGAAGGAAGGAAGGAAGGAAGGAAGGAAGGAAGAAAAGGTAAAAGCAGAATAGAATTATAGTATTGCTCTGCAGGAGTAAGGTGACTGTCCCAGAGCCCTGGCAGCAAAGAAAACAAGAGATTCACAGCAAAACAAAACATAAGACAGGGCCTGTAGTGCGGTGGTTAGTGCATTGGGATCCAGATCCTAAATGGCTGACTAGGGTTAGGATCCCTGCCCTGCTGGCTTGGCAACACACCAGGAGTGTGCGTGTGCATACCCAAAATCTTGACTGGATGGAGCAATGGAGAAGGGATTAGAGCATGACCACGTCTCACGGGGATGTGCTTTTTCTCTCTCTCCCTCTCTGTGTCTCTGGCACACACATATGCCCTCTGACAGTAAGAACACACACACACACACACAAAACCACAAAACAAAACTTGATACCTTTTAAGTAAAGGTAACAGGATCCCGAATCTTAAATTGGGAGAGATCTTAAGTACTTAATCTCCCAGTCATCTCTCCTATTGTACCTCCAAAGTCACACACAGCCACCACTGATGAGCCTAATTTCTCTCAGTTCTTTCCCAGGGAAGCCAAGATGCAGGTGACAGGTGCACTGTCCTATGCGAGACAGAGGAACATATGAAACAGCACTGCATCCCTTTGATCACTACTAGCACCAGCATGCTCCCTTTGCACAATGAAAGGGTGGGGTGGGTGCATTTGGATCTGAATGAACGACAGTCTTAATCCAACTCAAGACATAAACAGCCGATAAAACCCTTCATACTGTATGAGCACAACTGCAGCTGGAAAATCCCCAGAAGAATCTTAGTCTAAATACAAACCATAAGGACCAACTAATGAAGAGGGCACATCAACATCATTTCTAAAATGACAGTATCTGATTTTAGTTTTGTTGGCAGGAGAAGTCGAAGAGATTAGAGAAAAGAAAACTTGGGAAATAAAAATTCATTCAAATAAAACAAATAACAAATATTTCCTGGCCAGAAGGTGGCATGGTGGTTAAGGCACTGGCTGGCCATAGTTTGAGTCCCAGACCTCCCGGCTTGGAAATTATGCCAGACAGGTGTGTGAACACACCCAAAATCCCGAGAGGAGAATGGAGAAGAAGGGATTGCGACATGGCCCTCTCCCCAGGGGGTGGTTTCTCACTTTGCCTCTCTCACTTTGTCTTTTTACAGTGAGCATAAACCTATAGCAAAAACCTAAATAAATTAATTAATAAATAGCGAGTATTTCCTTCATAGTCAGTTCTGTATACTTGCCAAAATTCTTCCTGGCCAGCCCACTGACATTTTGTAGTTACACATGTGACTTCTGTGTTCCTCTACCCCACCTCCTGAAAGATCATTCATCCTCTGAGATCTCATTTAAATGGCACTGCCTTCACGTAATCTTCTGCTTTATCCTAGGTTGGAATTACTCACTCTCCCCACCCTTCCATATTCCTGTTAACTTTGTACCACTTTTCACTTTCTGTTTTATATTAGTTGCATACATAGAAATTCAGCTGGACCGGGGTCAGCAGTTAGCGTAATGGCTATGTCGCTGGACTGCCATGTAGTCGACCGCGGTTCGAGTCCTGGACCTGGTAGCTTAAAACTCACGCCGGGCGCATGTGCGTACGTGCCCAAGATCCTGAGAGGAGAATGGAGGAGAAGGGATTGCGGCATGGCCATCCCCTCTGGGGGGTGATTTCTGGCTTTCTATCTCTCTGTCTCTGTCTGCCTGGCGAGTGCATGTTCCCTATAGCAAAAACCTCTCCAAAAAAAAAAAAAAAGGAAATTCAGCTGGTCTGAGCCAGCCAGTGGAACAGAGAATTACAGCAGCTGGATACCACATGACAGACTCCTAGGTCCAAGTCCCAGACCCAGTGGCTTGAAAATTACACCAGGCACAAGACCATGTGTGCCCCAAATCCCAACAGAATGGAGGAGAAGGTATTTGTGACATGCCCACCCCCCCGGGGAGTGATTTCTCCCTCCCTCTCTCTCTCTCTCTCTCATATATATATATATCATATATATGATATATATATATATGTATCTGTTTCTTTCTGCCATGCAAACAACAAATATAAGTAAAGAAATAAACAAATAAGAAAAGAAATTCCACTGGACTAAAACTGAATTTCTTAATCCTTAACTGCACTTTCAAATCTTCTTTCAGTAGATAAGGTACGTAAACATTGGAATCAAAGATATACACAATGCAAAACTGCATGGATTGGTTATATACTTTGGGGGTGTCTAGCTGAGACTACAATATTCTACAATATTCAGGATTGTATCTTCCACAGAACAGTTAGATCAAAAAAGAAAAAAAAAGCATCCACTGTAGCTTTATGAAATAGTTTATCTCACTTAAAATGTCACATGAGTAATATTCGATTCATTCAAAAATAATTACGAGGACATATTGTGTAAAAGCAGTGTGCCATGTATCTAAGAATATAAAAATACATCTAGAGTAGGTGCTCCTTCAGGTGCAGAAACTTTGTGCTCAGGTGTCAAGTCACACTACTTATTTAAGAATTCCTCTTCAATCTGACCCTAAGGGCTTTTGCCATAAAGTCACTGTCACTCCACTCCCACAATACGGTAGTTGTATTAGTGTCATTCTCTCTCGTTTTTTGATTCCAGCGATCAGTAGAAAAAGGTACCTGGTGGGGCAGAGGCTACCGGTTGTTCCTGGGTGATCCATTTCCCCCATCCTTCTAGGCTAACAGACTTTTATAGTTGGGCTCATGGCTGCAGGGAGTACTTTCTCAGCTTCCCCTGCTTCTGAGTATGGCCACATGACTAATTCTGGCTTCCTAGATCTAAGCATCTGCTGGCAGCTTTCAAGAACCTGCCTTAAGGTCACTCAGTGCCTCACCTTACACTTTATACTTGGTCTCTTCCTCTATCCTATGGCTTGAATTCTCATGTTGACTGGGACCAGAAGAAGGAAGAACAGATTCGAGGGAGGGTGGAGGTACACGGAAAGGTGCCTTGAGTCTCTGAGGACTCTGTGATAGGCAGAATGTTCCCAACGCAAAGATGGCCATGGGTCTTTAGACTGATGGAAGCTGTGAATGTGTTACAAGTGGAAAGGACTTTGTAGATCTAATTAAGAGTAAAGACCTTAAAACAGGGAGCGTATTCTAAATTACCCAGATGTACACAATCTAATCATATGTACCTTTAAAAGCAGAGAACTCTCTCGGCTTTCTCTGGAGTCGGACTGATGCAGAAGGAGATGTCAGGAGGATTTCAAGCTTGAGAAGAAGGATGTGACGTGCCACTGGGCTGAGAGGCAGGGTCCAGGTACAAAGGCCAGAAATAGGCTTCCCCGAGCTAAGCACCAGTATGGCATGAAGAAGCTCAGACCTAAGGTCACAAGGCACTGGATTCTACCAACAACCTCAATGAGCCTCAAGGCAGGTTCTTCCCAGAGCCTCCCAATAAGAGCCCAGCAGGCCAACAACTTGATTTTGACCTTAGGGCACCTGGGGCAGGGAAACCAGCTGAGCCAAGTCAGACTTCTGATCCACAGAACCATGAGATCATCAATCTGTGTTGCCTTAAGCAGTTAAATCCAGGGCAATTTGTCCCAGCAGCAAAAAGAAACTGATCCAAAGTTCCTGGGGCAGAGCCTCCTCCTCATCCTTAGAAGGATTACTATGGACTTCAAGTTGGAGAGAAATAGAATTCTCTCTTCTTTATAAACTACTCAGATTTTCAGTTTTTCTGTTATTCACAGTTGAGCCTAAATCTGACTGATAGACTTGATGAAATCCTTTCAACACATAACAGTATCATTATCAACAACTAAAGAATAACTGAAGCTAAAGTGAAATACTATTTCAAGTTGTGAACAATTTTTTTTAAAATCAATGTAATAGTAATAGACTTTAATAAGGTCTATTTTTACTTTGAATTGCAACAAAGACATTGTGTGATACCTCAAAGTACTAACATGTAGTCTATGGCTCAATTTTAAGAGTCTTTTAGAAATGGCATTAGATTATACCGTTGCCAGTGTCTGTATTAGAGTTAGTAATTACTTATGGGCTACAATAAGGAGACTTAATGTGCATCAGCAAAACAGGTGCAAATAATATGGTAGAAAGGAAAAAATACTCAATACCTCTCTTTCCCACTATACAAGATGGCAGGTGAAGAAGCTGCAAAGCAGGGTACTAGGGAGAAGAAACCTGAAGCCAAGAAGGCTGATGCCAGTGGCAAGGTTAAAAAGGGTGACCCCAAGGCTAAAAAGCCCAAGAAGGGGAAGCCCCATTGCAGCTGAAACCTGGTCCTAGTCCCGGGCATCCGCAGATACTCCCAGTCTGCCATGTATCCCAGGAAGGCCACGTACAAGAGGAAATACTTGGCCACTAAATCCAGGATCGAAAAGAAAAAGAAGGTTCTTGCGACTGTCACAAAACCCACTGGTGGAGACAAGAGTGGTGGTACCCGGGTGGTTAAACTGCACAAAATGCCTAGGTATTATCCTACTGAAGATGCGCCTCGAAAGCCGTTGAGCCACAGCAAAAAACCCTTCAGTCAGCATGTGAGAATGCTGCGAGCTAGCATCACTCCTGGGACCATTCTGATCATCCTCACTGGACGCCACAGAGGCAAGAGAGTGGTTTTCCTGAAGCAGCTGAGCAGTGGCTTGCTACTTGTGACTGGACCACTGGTTCTCAATCGAGTTCCTGTGCGTAGAACACACCAGAAATTTGTCATTGCCACCTCCACGAAAATTGATATTAGGAAAGTAAAAATCCCAAAGCACCTTACCGATGTATACTTCAAGAAAAAGAAACTGCGGAAGCCCAGACACCAGGAAGGTGAGATCTTCGACACAGAGAAGGAGAAATACGAGATTTCAGAGCAGCGCAAGACTGATCAGAAAGCTGTGGACTCGCAAATTTTACCAAAAATCAAAGCTGTTCCTCCAGGGCTACCTGCAATCCGTGTTTGCCCTTACAAATGGAGCTTATCCTCACAAATTGGTGTTCTAGATTTTTTTGCCAAGAACCTAATAACTGATATATATATATATACACACACATATATATATACACACACACACACACACATACATACATATATATACACTATATATATATAAAATATTAAATACAATTTCAATGTAGTATATATCACTGTGGAAGAAAAAATACTTATGCCTGGAAAATAAAGCCTAAAATCTTTCAATTATCACTAAGTGTTCAAGCCATTTCATAGTACGCTATAAAAACATAATATAGGGAACCAGCAGTTAGCGTAATGGCTATGTCATTGGACTCCCACGTAGTCGACCGTGGTTCGCGTCCCGGACCCGGTGGCTTAAAACTCACGCCAGGCATGTGTGCGTGCGTGCCCAAGATCCCGAGAGAAGAATGGAGGAGAAGGGATTGTGGCATGACCATCCGCCCTGGGAGGGTGATTTCTCGCTTTCTGTCTCTCTGTCTCTGTCTGGCGAGCGCACGCGCCCTATAGCGAAAACCTCTCCCCCCCAAAAAATAATAATAACATAAAATATTCACATTATTTTTCTTGAGAAGGTATCAAAGAATTCTGAAAGCAAAATTAGTTTAAACTAGTTCAATCTTTGTTTTAACAAAAAGACATTTGACTCCTAGACATATAAGGAATACTACAAACGTCATAGGAGATACTATAATAATTTAGTCACAATTTTTCTGTTGTTGTTCTGGGATGTTCACTCATATTTCAGGTATCCACTTGGGATAATCTAAAAATCAGAACCTTTTAAGAGCCTTCAAAAAGGACTTGCAGTTCTCCCGTTACATGAGAGAAGTCTGTGCAATATCCATTGATACATAAATGAAAAAACTATACAAATAACTATTTTTAGCCACATTACTGGTATTTCAGAAACTGTTCAATTTGATCAAATATGCCTCACTTTAAGAAAACCAGTCTGTGGAAGGAACACATCGCTTTATAAATAGTGAGACTCAGAAGGAAAAGAAATACAAGCAGGATGAATTCTGAGAGCTAAGTAACAATAAATGGGAAGTGAAAATAAAGCCTTTTAAAGATAATAATGTAGGTAAAAGTGGGAAGAGTGAACTGACTGCCCAGAAGGCAACTCCATAGGAGCTGGGCATGAACTCCCCAGCTCACAGTGAAGAACGAATACAACATGCACACCCAGGAGTCATATTAGGCCAACCAGATCCCCTCATTACTATAACCTAGTAGGGTAGCTGAGGAATTAGTGGTCACTCATCCTGAACTTACTCTCTGGACAGACTCTACTCTGCTACTTAACAAAGCTCAAGACACATGTAAGATCAGGTGTGCAATTAGTTCCTCTTCCCTAAAGAGACGAATTTCCCTGCACCCATTCATCCGGGTATCTTTTGCTAAACTGTACCAAGCAAATTATCCATTACTGCCTCCTGTTTGTGACCCCAGGGATTGCCTTAGGGATTTAACATGGGGTAGGGGGACTGTTAGCCATAGGACAAGCTGAGAACAAATGCTTGTGTCAGGTTTTGAGGCTTGTGCAAGAATAGCAGTCATCACCCACAAGCCTGTCTGCCTTTCGCTTTTCCCATGTTCCACATTTGGGAAGGGAGGTTGGCTAACATTTAAATGTACTAGATATTGTTCTAAATAGCTTTCCTCTTATCATTGATTTAATTACCCCACAATAACCCTGCAAAGTAGGGACTATTGCTATCCGTATTTTAGGCATGAAGGACCATACACATGAAAAGTTAACTTTTCAAGATCCCACTGTGAACAAGAGGTAGGGGTGCATCTCACTCCAGTGTATGCGCTGCTAAGCACTATCACACATGGTCTCTTATGTACGTGTGAGATGTTCTTTCTAGAGCTGTGTATATACGTGAATATGTGCATGTATACAGACAACGTAAATATCCTAACATTTGGCATTGTTAATTGTAACTGGATAAATGCAATACTTTGAGGCCATCATGTTATAGAAATACATCTCTCCACACAATCAATACATATTATGAAAAATGCTTATAAAACTCATATATTATATAACCTGGCTTATAAAAAACATATTACTTATATATAAATGGAAAATTACTAGAGTGTTACATACCAAGGAACTAGTTTAAGGATTAAATGAAGTAGGCATACGGTTGTCTTCAAATGTGTCCGTAATGAGTCTATGGTACTTTTGATTTTTAAAATGAGCTATTTTTGGATATTTTTTTGGTAAAATATTATTTATATGTCATGTATTATTATTTTTATAGGTATTTGGGATACATTAGTAAACAAAACCAAGATTACTATCTTTTTGGTGCTTACATGGTAAAAAAAAAAAAAAAAAGAAAAGAAAAAGAAACATATACACTGTAAAGTTTTGCTTTCTCCCACCCTTTCCTCAGTATTCTGTATATCCTTCCAGAATTTCTGCACATAAATAAAGACAAATGCAAACATGTATTATTTTCCCCCGTACACTAATCACATACCACACGCATTGTTCCGTGCCTTGCTTTTTTTGTAGTGTACCTTGGAGAACATTCCAACAGTATCCTTATTTTTCTTTTTTTAAATAATTATTTAATTTTATTTATCATTATATTAATTTTAATTTTTTTCTACGGGGAATATGTACTTGAAAGAGAGCGAAAGAGAGAGAAGGAGAGTGAGATAGCAAGCTGCCAGGTCCGGGACTCAAACCTCAGTCAGTCACGCGGGAATCTAGTGCCTTAACCACCTGCTGGCAACCCCCCCCCTTTTTTTTTAACAGCTGTCTACTCTATTGGTGTACTATGTATTATTTAAGTAGCTCTTTATTAATGGATCCTCATATTGTTTCTTGCCTTTTGCTATTAATTAAAAAAATATTCTCCAGAGAAACTGGCACTTTGTCACGTTACACAAACGCAGGTACGAGAACTGGATCAAAAGGTAATGGGAAATATATTCGGAACTGGATATTGTCATCTTGCTCTTTACAGGAATTTTACACCAAGTTGCACTCCCACCAGAGGGTCTGTTTCCACACAACCTGGCAAACAGATTTTTCTAATCTGACAAGTGAAAAATGGCATGTGAAGTTTTTAAACTGTACTTTTCTTTATAGAGAGAAATCATACAATTTTAAAATATAGTTAAGAGCTGTTATTCTTTTAGTAAATTTTCAAAATTGTGAGCTTTGAGAAAATATCATCTTTAGGCAAAATGATTACTGTCCAGGGTGGCCACAAGTAGCTATGGATTTCTTTTTAATTCAGCCAATTAGATTTTTGTTTTGTTTGCTTTTGAACATACATCAGATAAGTTAAACATGAGGACTGGACTATAAAGACAATAACTGTGTCTTCTCAGCTAATCTAAGCCTAGCACAGGGCCTGGTACACCTTAGTATCCAGTAAAATATTTGCTGAAAACAAACAAACAATAAAAGAACCAAGATGTTTTCTTTGAAAGTTACAGTGCAACAGCACCACCAAGGGGAGCTTTAGCTAAAGCCTCCCCCTATCAAATTCCCTCCAGCCAGATCTCTAAGCCACTGTGAACACAGACATAATCAAAGTGCGAATGCTGTATACATACTGCTTTCAAACATCTTCAAGCTCTACTCTCCAAATTTAATGCTGCCCCTCAGCCTCTCTTGTGTAGGACTTCTGGAGCAGCCACTATCACAGTGAACATCCAACCAGTCACACTGCCATAGGATACCACAGCCCTCTATTTTCTGAGACCACAGACAAGATCTGGTCAGTATCAAGCACTCAGTGGCCAGCAAGTGCAGTCACACGAGCATCAGAGTACAGGAATTCCGTGCACCTGCTCCTTTTCCGGTTCAGCTTAAGTCAAGACACCGCTACTGGAAAGCGGCATTCCTACTCAACAAAAGAAACCGAATATGGGCAGAAGTCAGGGGAGAAGATGTTATGTCAGATGTAATTAAGCTAAGAAAAAAAATGGAAAGAATAGCCTATGAGTGGATTCAGCTTAATTTTCTATTTTGAATGGAAATCAAGACGTTGATCTTAAGCCCAGGATTTAAGAATGAAAGTAGTTATTCATTCTCCCAGCCACACTGGGTAATAATTTACGACATTTAAATACAATAGACTCACTACCATCTTATGGCAGCTAGTATCCAAAGACAGCCACAAATGAACTGAGCCTCCTAGCATTTACGTCCTTCTGGGGTGTAGTCCTCTCTCCTCTTGAATCTAGGCTGGCCCTGCAAACCTACTTTTGATTAAGAAAATGTGATGATGTAGAGATGATGGTCTGGAGGGCCGTACCAGGTTAGATACCACACAGTTTATACCACTTTGGGGATGTTCCCTTTGGGGAACCTGGCTGCAGGGCTGTGAAAAGGCCAAGCTTCACGGCGAGGTCACATGGAGGACGAAAGTGCTCTAGCTGATGCCATAATAGCCTTCTCAGCTGCCAGCATCAGCTGCCAGCCATGAGATGGGGTCATCCTGGACATCCACCCAGCCGCTCTCCAACTGCACACATACGACAGACCTCGGGCATCACTCAGCTGAGCAGTCCACCCACAGCACCCTGAGAGAGCATTACAAATTGGTGTTTTACGCCAGTAAGTTTTGGGTGGTTTGTTACACAGCAACAGACAACCAGAACAAATTCATTTCACTGCCACACCCAGGCAAGCTGAACGATAAATTTAAAAGACAATTCAGTACAGTAACATTACCATCTTATGACATTTTAAGACAGAGACCATGAGCTCTTACAGAGAATAAACATGATTTATATATTCTGTATATCCCCCTTCTCTTCCAACCCTTGACAACTATATTCTCAATAAATATTTATTAAATGGAAGCATGAATAATACAAGCATAGTTAACTATTGATTATATTGATGGAAGGAAGTAAGGGTATAATTAATTCAGAAATAGCAGATATTTAAAAGGATATGCAGTGAGCCATGGAATGCAGACATGCTCAAGTTCACGCCACCTCCCTCATCCTCAGAAAGGACATGAATGCAGTGGTTCTTAAATGTTACCTCAGGGTCCCTTTAGAACCTTAAGAATTATTGTGGACTCCCAAAGATTTTTTTTATATGTAGGTTATACCAATAGACATCAAAAATGAGAAAAAGCTAAATGTTTATTCATTCATTTAACTATAATATTATACATGAAAAATAACTCTTTAGTTCTTTAAAAATACTGGTTCACTGAATTATGCAGACCTTCCAAATGTTGACACATTTCATCATATGATATTTTTAAAGTCCACATTTATTAACATCATTATTGACCTGACCACAGCAGTCTTTAAATTACTGGGAAGCTGTTAAACTCGCAGGGCCAGGTACAGGTTTTTGAAAATTCTAATTTTTGCTTGGAAACTCTCATTTTGTTGTGGCGACCAACACTCGCAGTTGTTTTCTTTGAAGTAGCAGGCTCACTTTATTTATTTTTTAAGAAGCGTCCACCAAGTCTAAAGAGCCATAGATTGTCACTTGTTCTTTCATGTAAAATGGTATCCCATCAAAAATGTGGCTAGTTCAGCTTACAACTAAATACACACATACTTTTACTTCAAGACAATCGTACTTCAGTATGCAAAGTGTGAGCTTCCAGCTTATCACAAAATATTAAAAAGATAGGGAATCAAGGATCAAGAGTTGCTATAACTTATCATTTTTACTGTTTCATCAAGGACTTTTTTTTTTTTTTTAAGTTTATTTATTTATTTATTTATTTATTTATTTTAGTTTGACCAGAGAGGGAGAGAGAGAAAGTGAGAAGGCAAGCCGTCAGGTCCGGGACTTGAACTACAGTCAGCATGTGAGAGTCCAGCTCCCTTAACCACCACAAACCTGCCAGCCCCACAGACTTTTTTTTTTTTTAAAGAGAGAGTTTTGCTGTGAATGCACTTGCCAGAAAGAGACAGAAAGCAAGAAATCACTCCTCAGGGGGATGACCATGCCACAATCCCTTCTCCTCCATTCTCCTCTTGGGATTTCAGGCATGCATGCACACACACACACACACACACACACACACACACACACCTGGCGTGAGTTTGAAGCTGCCAGGTCCGGGACTCAAACAACTGTCAACTACATGGGAGTCCAACAATGTAATCGTTATGCCATTTCTCCATTAAGGACTTTTTTTTTTTTTTTTGGTGGGGAGAGGTTTTTACTATAGGGCATGTGTATGCTCGCCAGAAAGACAGAGAGAGACAAAGAGACAGAAAGTGAGAAGTCACCCTCCCAGGGGGGATGGCCATACCGCAAATCCCTTTTCCTCCATTCTCCTCTCGGGATCTTGGGCACGCAGACACACCTGCCCGCTGTGAGTTTAAGCCACCGGGTCCAGGATTCGAACCACGGTCAACTACATGGGAGTCTAGTGACATAGCATTACACCAACTCCCACCCATGAAGGACATTTTTAAGTAAAAATGCCCTTTTTTCCCCACTGTGTATTTGTGGAATATAGTGAGTACTAGTACAGTTTGATGCCACTTGATTTATGCTAAGTCCTTTATCCCAGCTTCCTTTGCACCACTGGTACAAATGTCGGCACACGGAAAATGATGATGTCACATTGTACAAAGTTTAGGGACTGCCAGTGGTGCTGTGATAACACTGTTCAAACAATGCTGGATCCATACAGAAGACAGCACGTTCAGTTCCCCAATCAACTCTCAAAACATGCTCGTGGGGGACCAGCAGTTAGCGTAATGGCTATGTCATTGGACTCCCACGTAGTCAACCGCGGTTTGTGTCCCGGACCTGGTGGCTTAAAACTCACGCTGGGCGTGTGTGCGTGCCCAAGATCCCGAGAGGAGAATGGAGGAGAAGGGATTGCGGCATGGCCATCCCCCCTGGGGGGTGATTTCTCGCTTTCTATCTCTCTGTGTCTGTCTGGCGAGCACACACACCCTAAAGCAAAAACCTCTCCAAAAAAAAAAAAAAAAACATGCTCGTGAATCTTGGCTGGCTGGGAAAGCTGGGGGTGGGGGGATTACAGCATAAAACCCTGTAGAAGGTGTTTCTCTCTCCCTCCCTCTGTTTCTCACTGTTATGAAAGAAAAAGCAAGCTTCAAAAGGTACATACATTTAGTCTCCAAAGGCCTTCTGGGGCCTGCAGACCATACTTTAAGGACCGTTAGATAGAAATGATCCAAGACTGTACAGATACACGCTACGCTGTGGACATTCCACTCACTGAAAACTGAGAATGAGTTTAGGGCAGATGATACCTGTCTATCCTCTCCAGTACTTACCAATGGCAGGTCTGCTAGAAAGAACAGGCTAGGGTCAGACTCCGAACCCAATTTCAGCTCCACCACCCTAAGAGCTAAGTTTCAGTCTCTTTGAGCCTCGGTTTCCTCATCTCGTAGCAGGCTATATCACAATTAACTAGGACAGCATACATACAACAATGACACCATGAGTGGCAGAGTTATGTCCTGCACTAAACGAGTCTAAATGACTAAAAACCAAACTATGGCTAATTTCCGTATTTCGGGTGATAGTGGAGTACTGCTTATTTTATTTTTCTCTCAATCATTTGTAGAGGGACCAAATCATAAACAGATGCTCATAAAAAGGTGTCCCTTTACACAGCATAATTTCGATAGATAAAATAACATGAAGAATTGCTGGGAGGAAGGAAAAGGGAGGAATATAAATGAAACTGGTTACATATTGACACTTGCTGAAGTTGGATAACAGGAAGCTGAGGAGTTATTAAAATATGCTCTGACTTTACTAAATTGAAAAGGGAAAAACTGACCACTCATTTGAAAGACTTTTAAATAATTACTCACTGACTCCAGATACTTTAATAATGTTCAGATCCTCAGATTTCCCAGCGGGTCGCTGGCTGCCATCGCCCACCACGACATGCACAGCACACTTTTCTCAGGCACCTCCATGCAGAGAGGAGTCAGGTGCGCTGCGTGGTACTACACCCTCCTGCTGTTACCCGCCTCCCCACCCCGGGCCCTGTGGAACTGCTCATTTCATCAGCATCTTTAGTCAAACTACATTTTAAAGAAATTTCAGTATTTTGCTCATCTGACAATAATACATATTAAAAAATAATGTTTTCTAAATAAGAACACGTTAAAATTGGATAAAATTCAGATCGGCAAATTGTTTCTGCAGTAATTTTTATTTTAATACATATTATGTTTATTTTTACCCCTTTCTCATGGGAGTCAGGTTAGATGAAGCAAGTTTTATGAATTTTTCTATAGGTAAGGAACATTTTCAGATGTCAAATTATACAAAGGGTTTCTTTCTTCCTTTTCTTTCTTTCTTTCTTTTTTTTTTTTAAGAGAGTGTTTTGCTATAGGGCACACGTGCTCACCAGAGAAAGAGAGTGAGAAATCACTCCCCAGAAGGAATACCACCCCACACTCTCTTCTCCTTCATTCTCCTCTCAGGATTCTGGGCATGTACACACATGTGTCCAGTGTGAGTTTAAGCCACCAGGTCTAGGACTTGAACTGCAGTCGACTATGTGGGAGTCCAGCGACGTAACCATTATGCCATCTGTTGGTCCCACAAAGGTTTCCTAAAGGAAGCTTAGGGAAGGCTAGAGAGCTAGACAGATGGAGAAAGGAGCTGTGTCTCTTATCTATTTAAAAATGGTGACTGCTCATCTTTCTAGGTGTAACCAAGCTTCCTCTCACTGGCAGCAGCAACACTCAGGCGAGCTGTCTGCCTTCTCCCACATCGTGCTTTCAGCAGAGCATCACATACTGGGCTCTAGGCCTGTAAGTGTGCTGCATCTGCCAGAGATGTTTGACACACAGCAGACATATAGAAAATACCTGGTAAATGATCAAATGTTCCTTAGACGCCTACCCCTGTTAAAAAACAAATCACAATTGTGCTGTGAAATACTCCATGAAGAAAACATTATCAGAACTGATTAGTGTAGTTTCTCAGAAGGTATATTCAGAAGCTCAGTAATTTATTTAAGACTGAGTGATTCTAAATGGAAATGTATAACATGAAGGTCTCTAATTAGCTTACATGCTAAAGTACCATAATGACATTCATATCAGGTAGTAAATAATGACAGACCTTGTGGCACGCCGACAACATGCCCACCCCTAAAGCTGGTGACGAGGGCCCTTAAGATGGCGCCTGGCAGAAAGCCAGCTCAAACCTTATGGTAAACAACTTTGCGGAGGCGCGGTGGCGGAGGACATGGAGAGCACGGGAACACGGCATGCAGCCAATCCTCTTGCGAGGGCTGGTTTCTGTACACGTGGACAATAAGCGGATTGGCTGGGTTGCCTTTATATGGGAGTGGGTGCGCGGGGAAAGGGAAGAAGCTTGTAAGATTCCTGGGGAACAATAAACCGTGCAGAAGAAGACCGTGTCCGTGTCGTCCGAAGCCGCCGCACCAAGGCAAAGGTATCCATTCCTTCTTGACTTCCAG
>NW_006159586.1:3248874-3254763 GCF_000334495.1 Tupaia belangeri chinensis
GTGGGTTGGCGGGGAAAGGGAAGAAGCTTGTAAGATTCCTGGGGAACAATAAACCGTGCAGAAGAAGACCGTGTCCGTGTCGTCCGAAGCCGCCGCAAGACCTCTGTGTACTTCTGAATTTCCAGGACTAAAGGGTTTGTGGGTGTTTATAAAGTAAAGAATATACGGGTTGGTGCGGGGGACCAGCAGATGGTGTAATGGTTATGTCACTGGACTTCCATGTAGTCAACTGCAGTTTGAGTCCTGGACCCGGCAGCTTAAAACTCACACTGGGCACATGTGCGTGCATGCCCAAAATCTCAAGAGGAGAATGGAGGAGAAGGGACTGTGGTGTGGCCATCCCCCGCAGAGGGTGATTTCTCACTTTCTGTCTCTCTGTTCTCTACAGCAATTGCACATGCTCTGCAGAAAAAAAATCTCTCAAAAAAAAAAAAAAAAAAAGAGGGGGAAGGAACCACAGTAATGCAGCTGGACGTAATGGGGGAGGCTCTGGGACATCACATATGTGTGAACATGTGCCAGATCCAGGCTGGCTTAGAAAAGGGGTTGATGACAGCATGAGGACCCTGTTGGGTATGCTCCCCACATTAGAGATAAATAAACCTGTGAGGAACATGCAAGTGCTCTCATGCTTCAGTGTGATCTTCATATTTCACAAATGAAGGTAAGGAAACAAGACTATTTTAGACAGAAAGACATCACTAATAGGACTGCTACACTGGGTGCCTATGGTAGTTTATCTTAACCAGTAGGCCTCAAACTCACACGGCCTCTCAGGGTTCTAACAAAATCCCTAAGAAGGTGTGAACTTTGTCATCAACGAACTTCTCTCCTGTACGTGCAGAGCGGCAGTTGCTATGTACCAGCCTTTGGAGAGCTGAGGAAATCATTACTCATCTGATTCTCTGTACAGGTCCTCCTGGAACCCCAACTGAGAAAGGCTGCCTCAGTATCACTAAGGATCTGGGGGTCCAGAAATCACCCTCAAATCCACTTAGTAAGTAGCTACTAAAGAGAGTCAATGGGTTTTTGGAACATGTTGACAAGGGGGTCATCCCATGCTAAGAAAGGTGGACAACTGAAGTGAGGCAGTGTTATATAAACCGCCTTCTAGGCAAACTGCATGCATGCTTTTAATTAAGGTCATTTCTCGCAAGCCCTTGGCGATGAAAGGTAGCACAGTACGTGTGGAAGCACAGGTGTAGGTTTAAAGCCCAGCATTGCCACTTCTCTCAGACAAGTTACTCTGAGATTTACATTCTTTATTATAAAAATCGATATGAAAATATCAGTATCAAGACCAGCAGACGGTATAATGGTTATGTCACTGGACTCTCACGTGGTTGACCATAGTTCAAGTCCCGGATCCAGCGGCTTAAAACCCACACTGGGCGTGTATCCCTGCATGCCCAAAATCCTGAGAGGAGACGGGAGGAAAAGGGATTGCGATGTGGCCATCTCCCCTGGGGGGTGATTTCTTGCTTTCTGTCTGTCTCTCCAGTGAGTACATGCACCCTATAGAAAAAAACTCTCAAAAAAAAAAAAAAGAAACTGTATCATTGGATAATATAAAGAAGATATTGCATAGAGCCCAGTATGTAGCATGTGGCAGATGCCAGCTCTGGGAAAAAACAAAACAAAACAAAACAAAAAAACACATGTATGTGGCACACTGGTTGTTCATCATCTGGATTGAGAGATTTTTGCTATAGCGTGCATATGCATGCTGGAGAGACAGAGAGAGACAGAAAGCGAGAAATCACCCCTAGGGGGATGGCACACCGCAATTCCTTTTCCTCCATTCTCCTCTTGAGATCTTGGGCACATCTGAGACTCAAACCGTGGTCGACAACATGGGAGTCCAGCGACATAACCATTACAACATCTGCTGGTCCCAAGCCAGTAGATTTTAAGCATTAATTTTCTTCCAATTATACTATCACAGCTTCACCATTTGCTCAAATATCAACTGAGCCATCACCAACAAGACATGGGGCTGTGTGTCTTCTAACAGGGAAGATATTTTTTCCCCTGTGATAATTACCGGGTTATTACTATCCAACAGACACTACTCTAAGCACTTTAAATATATTAACTCATTTACTCTTCACAACAGCTCTGGGAAGAGATTCTCATTTTGTAAAGGAAGGAAACTGAGGTACTTAAAACAAATGAACAAATATTAAGGATTAGAAAATTTATATTTGTGATAGGGAATACCTCCCTACCTTTTAGAACTACACTTTCCCAACTACCCTCTTAACTCTCCAAAGGAAGCATTTATTCTCCCTTCCTGTGTTTGTCCCATCTCTGCTCAGATTCCTCAGTATCTATTATATATGACCCTTTCATTATTTTTTTCTCCAGAGCACATGTAATCACCAGAAAGAAACAGAGAAAGACAGTGAGAGAGGAAGTATGAAATCACCCCCCCCCTAAGGGAGATGGTCACACTGCAGTCCCTTCTCCATTCTCCTCATGAGATTTTGGGCATGCATACACAACTGGCATGATTTTCTTTCTTTCTTTTTATTTATTTATTTATTTTTTTTGAGAGGTTTTTGCTATAGGGTGCGTGCGCTCATCAGAAAGACAGAGAGAGACAGAAAGAGAGAAAGCAAGAAATCACTCCCCAGGGGGGATGGCCACACCACAATCCCTTCTCCTCCATTCTCCTCTCAGGATCTTGGGCACGCATGTACATGCGCCGGGCATGAGTTCAAGCCACCGGGTCCAGGACTCAAACCACAATTGACTAAATGGGAGTCCAGTGACATAGCCAGTATGCCAACTGCTGGTCCCAAATGGCATGACTTTCAAGCCACTAGGTCTGGGATTCGAACTGTGGTCAGCCATCTAGGAGTCCAGCTTCTTAACTACCACATCACCAGCTGGCCCCATATATGACCATTTTAAACCTTTGTACATTTCTGTTTACTCTCATTTCTCCTGAAAACACATCTGTTATCTTGGAAAAGGTGCTTTTTACAAGGTTGATGGAGCATGCAATAGATCGAGAAGGAAATGCTTCATTAAGTCACTTCATTTCTCTTATCTGGATTTAGCATTTTATAACGTATCAGATATCACACTATTATAAAAAGACAGAGGGAGGGAGGCAGAGAGGGAGAGCCTGTTTTCTCTCTTTGTTCTGGGACGAAGGCTAGCTTAGGAGCTGGACGACTTGATGTCTATGTCTACATTGGCAATAGTGTTCACTGGACAAGTCACATCATAGCTCTAGGCTTCCATATGGAAAATGCGCAAATTTATCTTAAGTGATTTTTAAAGGTCCTTTCAAATTCATAATTTTATAATACCATAAAACCTTACCAAAAATATTTTACCAAATGTAGAAATATAATATTTTACCCCAAGTATTCTGGTTCTGTCAAATCTACTTAGAATCTAAATTTTAAGGTATGGGTTACTGGCACTGATGACCTGAGAGCTAGGGACAGACGTGCAAAGCAGGGATTAACAAGCCACCCAAAATTACTCCTAATATTTATAAGTCCAATGCATTAGCAGAGGAGAGACAAAACTTAATGCATCATCAACTAGCTACCTTAATGAAATAGTGACAGATTTTTCTAGTTGGCAGTGGAAATACATAACTAGGTAAAAATTGTTGGAGACAATTCTCGATGGGTCTCTCATGTTTCTACACATCTTAAAAGCAGAAGCAATCGTAGCCTTGTGCTCTGGACTACTTTTGTGTGGATGCCTCCAGGATGAATAGACTTGGAAGACAGAGATAGCATCTCCTTCAAAGCAGAGAAGGAGACAAACAGTTTGTTTGCTGTCAAATATATTAAAGATGTTTCCCTCCAAATCAAAGGTTGAATAGATTTGCTTGAATTCTATTATTTAAAAAAAAAGAAAAAGAAAAAAAAAAAAAGGTTTCCTAAGTTTGGAATTCTTTGCCTATAATGCAGCTCACTGCTTTTTCAGAAGTCGCCTGGCCCTTGTCATGTTGTCCTGTGGGTACAGGAACCATGAAAGAAAACGATGATACTCTGGCTCCTATTACTACTGGAATTTATTATTATTTTTGGAGAGGTTTTTGCTATAGGGTGTGCGCACTTACCAGAAAGACAGAGAAAGACAGAGACAAAAGGTGAGAAATCACCCCCCGGGGGGATGGCCACGCTGCAATCCCTTCTCCTCCATTCTCCTCTTGGGATCTTGGGCACGCACACATGCCCGGTGTGAGTTTAAGCCACTGAGGAAGGGATTCAAAACACAGTCAACTACATGGGAGTCCAGCAACATAGCCATTATGCCAACTGCTGGTCCCACTACTGGAATAATTTATAATAGAGTATCAATATATAATATATCATCAGAGGACAGTAACAAACTGTCCCTTGTCTCTGACCCAGGAATCTTTGCATCTCCTATCAGGATCCACAAAACCATGGTAAACTAATCTGATAGCTTAAAAATTGGTTAATCTCGGATTCTTAATAGTAGTAGACAGGAATAGAGGCTTAAAAATTCATAGCTAAAAGGACAAAATATGAACTATATTCCACAACTCAGTTACCTCTACAATGGGATGGTGACATTCTATAAAGCTCTATGCAAGTTTTTTGTTGTTTTTGTTTGAAATAGGACAAGTGCACTTACTGAAGAGAGAAAAAACAGACAGACAAAGTAAGAAATCACCCCCTAGGGGGGTGGCCACACAGCAATCCCTTCTCCATTCTCCCCTCAGGATTTTGGGTACCCATGCACATGTGCCCAGCATGATTTTTCAAGCTACTGTGTCCAGGACTCCAATATTACAGTTAGCCATGTGGGATCCAACTGCCTTAACCACCACATCACCTAGCCGGCCCTATGCAAGTTATTTTAATGTTTAATTTTCAATATGACAACCTTGTCCACAAAGGTCTCTAATGATAAGAGATCAGATTTCACATATATGTATGACATACGTTTTTAGAAGGTGACACACTTCTTTAGAAGCCAATGCTTTGTGCCAACGCACTAAACTGAAAAGAAATCAATGACAAGGTTTCACATGTCCCATCAAGTCTGCCAAGATGCCCTATTGTATAATATTAGCAATTCCCTGAACAGAAACTTTTAACTGGAAACTTACAAATTTCCAACTGGGAGCTCTCAATGTAACTTCTTACGAAAGAAAGAAACTGAAAAAGCAAATCATGCCAGATTTCCTTGAAAAATTTAGCTGCCTTCAAAGTACTACAGGCTGTAGGAAATACAGGAAGCCAGATTTTTAAGGCAAACATTCCTCCTCCCTTTCTTGGCTAAGGCTATGCCAAGGTCAAACAAGGATCAGCAAAGACCAGAGCAGTGGAGAAACTAGAACCTTTTTATTGCCTAGGCATTGGGCAAGAACAAGTTAATTTTACCTTTTTAAAAAATGAAATCAGGGGTTTGAAAGAAGTGCTTATACTGTTAAGCCACTGCTCAGATAACCTACCAATCTAAATAAAACATGTTATTAAAAACCTCTACCAGTGGGGCCAGGGGGTGGTGAGGTAGTTAAGGCTCTGAACTCCCATACAGTGGGCCATGGTTCAAGTCCTGGACACAGTAGCTTAAAATTCACACCAGGTGTGTGAGTGTGAGTGCCCAAAACCCCAGAAAAAGAATGGAGGAGAGGGGACTGTGATGTGGCCATCCCTCCTGGGGAATGATTTCTCATTTTCCCTCTGTCACTCTGGCCAATACACGTGCCTTATAGCAAAAACCTTAAAATAATAACAATAATAATAATAATGCCCTTTACCTCTATTCAGTGACATCTTCCTTTTCCTCTTTTAGGAAAATATTAGAGAAATATAGGCAGTTTGATGATTCCTTGGCAGGGATTCAGAATCTAAGAATATTAACACACCAAGAGATTCTTTTGCA
>NW_006159586.1:3254781-3275490 GCF_000334495.1 Tupaia belangeri chinensis
TGTTTATTTTTGGATTAAAAATATTTAAAAAATGTTACAATAATGGAGAAAACAGAGATGCAGAGAACTTCGTAAGCCATTATTAATGCTCATAACACTTAATGGGAATAGGTATCATAACTCATTTTAGAGAAGGAAAGTAAAAGTTAAATAACTCACCAAAGTTTTAGAAGCAGGACTAAACTATTAATTAAAACTTAGTATCAGAAAATTACTTCACAGGGACCAGCAGTTAGCTTAGTAGCTATGTCACTGGACTCCTATGTAGTCAACCGCAGTTTGAGTCCCGGACCCAGTGGCTTAAACTTATGCTGAGCATGTGTGCATACGTGCCCAAGATCCTGAGAGGAGAATGGAGGAGAAGGGATTGCGGTGTGGCCATCCTCCGGGGGGACACTTGTCGCTTTCTCTCTGTCTCTCTCGGGGGGGGGAATTCTGGCTTTCTGTGTCTCTGTCTCTGTCTTGCTGGTGAGCGCACATGCCCTATAGCAAAAATCTCTCTCAAAAAAAAAAAAAAAAGAAAGAAAATTACTTCATTAAATTACTTCATTAAAGATAGAATTTCCTGCTACAATAATATCAGACAATAAAATGAAGTTGAAATTGAATTTGAATTTTACAAATTAAAAGCCATTACAACAAACACTTTATTTCTAGATACAATCAGTGGCATTAGTGTAAAATAAAAATCTAAACAATCTCAAATTAAAGAGGCCTTCAGTAGTGCTAGGCATATAGCAGAAGCTCCATAAATATTTACTGAATTAGAAATGAAATTTATTATCAAGGGTTAGATGTAAGAAAAATACTAGTTTCAGGCTAAAAACTAAGCAATTCTTGTATTCGTTTCCATATTTATTTCCCAGGATAATTTCCATATACATGTACTGTTATACCTCAACACGTCTTGTCTCAGATAGTTTTTTTTTAAAATTCAAAATCTTTCCTATCGCTGCTATTGTAATGTTAGTACATTGGAAGGCAGCTAAAAGGAGGGGTGGGGAGAAGGAACGGGGTGATTAAAAAGGACTTGGCTACTCTGAACTGCAGAGAAGCCCCAGGAGTTAGGGTCCATGCTCCCATGAAGGTGAGTCTCCCTCAGAGGGAACATTCCGCCCGTCTTGCTATGACAGTGCTATGGAATCGGCACCAGCTTTTGATTTGGATGAAGTGGAGACAGTCACTTACCAACTGTGAAAATTCAACACCCTAAATTGCATACGCCTCCAGACTTTTTCTAGTCTTAAATATAACAAAAGAGGGACGAGAGAAGAGATATTCACGGTGACAGGTCTGAATTTACCAAACATTGTATTTTAAAAATAGGTCAGTATCCCTAAAATATCACAGCCAAGAATTAACCAGATGTCATATTACTAAATTAAATATTTAGATTTCTGTACATGTAGAACATAAAGTCATCACAACAACAAACAGGCCAGTTTTTTTATTAATATTCTCTTTCAGGTTTCTGGTGTACTGTTTGGTTCAGAAAAAACAACCCATTAAAACTTGCTTCAATAGGATAGCAGTGAGGAAGGCTGATGGGGGTAACAGTAAAAAGGATTAAGAAAAACAAACTGTCTATATCTTTCTTGGATTACACAGGCCTGAAATGTCTGAAAGGTCCATGTTAGCTCAAAATTCAGAAGCTAACTTCCCAGAGTTAAATAACTAACTTATGTTTTTATGGTCTGAAAAAAAAGAAAAATGCTGGGTGAAAATGTGTACCCTTACTGTGCAGCGAGGACAAGGCAGCTTATGACAAATGCCAGCATGGGCTGAGTCACAAAGAAGCTGCACAGCAGTGAACCTGGTTAAAATCTGAAGGGCATTTTACTGACGGTGTTCACTGGGAGAAAGAGTGAAAGTTTAAACCATGAACTTAAGAACTTAAAAAAATTGTTTTTTTAGAGAGAGGTTTATGCTATAGGGCGTGTGAACTCACCAGAAAGAGAGACAGAAAGACAGAAAGCAAGAAATCACCCTCCGGGGTGGATGGACACACCGTAATCCCTTCTCCTCCATTCTCCTCTTGGGATCTTGGGCATACACATACATGTGCCCAGCCTGAGTTTTTTAAGCTGCCAAGTTTGGGACTCGAACCGCAGTCAACTATGTGGGAGTCCATCGACATAACCATTATGCCACCTGCTGGTTCCAAGAACTTAAAAATTCTTAAAATCCATGATTAGGTTTTGCCAAAAATAGCTGTTTTTTAAGGTTTTTGTCATGAGGTGCATGCACTTGCTGGAGAGATAGACAGATACAGAGAAAAAAAAGAAAATGAAACATCACCCCTAGGAAGGATGGCCTTACCATATCCCTTCTCTTCCATCCTCTTCTTGGGACTTTGGGTACACACATACTAATGCCCAGCATGAGTTTCAAGACACCAGGTCCAGGACTCGAACCACTGTCAGGCATGTGAGAGGAGAATCCAGCACCTTAACCTCCACACTAGCTGCTGGCCCCACTATACTCTTCTTATAAAAAAAATAGTTTTAATTAGGGACCAGAAGGTGGCGTGGTGGTTAAGGCACTGGACTCTTACACAGTCAACTGTGGTTCAAGTCCCAGATTCAGTGACTTCAAAAGCATGTGGGGTGGGGAACCAGCAGTTGGCGTAATGGCTATGTCGCTGGACTCCCACGTAGTCGACCGCGGTTCGTGTCCCGGACCCGGTGGCTTAAAACTCACGCCGGGCGCGTGTGCGTGCGTGCCCAAGATCCCGAGAGGAGAATGGAGGAGAAGGGATTGCGGCGTGACCATCCCCCCTGGGGGGTGATTTCTCGCTTTCTGTCTCTATGTCTCTCTCTGTCTGTCTGGCGAGCGCACGCGCCCTACAGTGAAACTCTCTCAAAAAAAAAAAAAAAAAAAGAAAAGCATGTGGGGTGCATGTGGGCTCTCAAAAAACTCAAGTGGAGGCTGCAGGAAAAGGGATTGCAGTGTATCTCAATGGGTGATTTTTCATTTACCCTCTCCTTGTCTCAGAAAAAAAAGGGGGGGGGGCAACAGGTGGTGAGGCGATTAAGGGCACTAGACTTCCGCATGGCTATCCGTAGTTAGAGTCCTAGACCTGGTGGCTTGCTTTCTCACTTTCCTCTCTCTTTCTCACTCACTTTGTCCCTCTCTGCTCAAATTAAAATAAGTAAATAAAGTTAAATAAAATAATTGTTTAAAAAAAGAATTTTAATTATAATTTTAACCTATGTTTTGTATCAACTTATTCTCAAGAGGCTTTAAAAAACCAGACAACTTTCAAAAATGTCTTGCATTGCCTAAAGCATTTCATAAACCCAAGATTATCAACGTAACTAATCAAACAGCAGCAGATCTACAAAGTGTGACCAGAGACGAGTCAACTTCCATGAGGTCTCAAAACAGTAGGTACCAGAACTAAGCTTAAAATTCTGCTGCCAAACTGTCTTCTAACAACCAGTCACTAAGCATTTATTAAAATTCTGGGGCCAAGTGGTGGTACAGTGGATGCACATGGGAAAGGCCCTGGGTTCACATCCCAGGACCTCTCTGAGCACAACGGGCATACACTTATGTGCCCATAATCCAGGCCAGCTAAGGCCGAGGATGTGTTACAGCATAAAGGGCCCTGTGGGCCTCACCAGAGACAGAGGGAAGGAAAATGAGAAGAAATCACCCAGGGGGGATTACTATGATACAATCCCCTCTTCACTCTCCAGCCACATGGTTGACTTTGCTGTTCGAGTTACAGATAAGTGGCTAAAAAAAAAAAAAAAAAAAGCCAGGTGTGTGCGTATACATGTTCAGAATCCCGGAGGAGAGTAGAGGAGAAAGGATTCTGGCACGGCCATCCCTCCAGCAGGGTGCTTTCTCACTTTCCTCTCTCTATCTATCCAGCAAATAAGCACATCCTACAGCAAAAACTACACACACACACACACACACACACACACACACACACACACACACAGAGTCTATAATATGCCTACCAAGAGTTGAAGGTGACTCTCTCTACAAAAGAATGTAAAGAAATATAACACAAGTCTTTATTTCCAGTAATTATCACTCTGCTTAAGCAATAAGACTTTCAAGCTTAGGCCAGGCCAGTGTGTCACAAGTACCTACACCGGGCAGATAAGACGCTCACGTCTTGTCTTTCCCACACCCACTTCTGAGCGAAAGCCCAGGAACTACAGCCAGATTTTCTAACATGGAACTTTTTTCTTCCCCTGATCTCTCCTGCCTGCTCCCGCCCCAGCAACTAGCCCGCGGGCCAGAAACTGCCAGTGACCCTTGGGCTGCTACAAAGATGACACAAGGGCTCTGGAGTTCCTTTTCTCCCTAAACTGAAGCAACTGTGCTAGCAACAACTGGGCCCGAAGTCAGAAGGCCCCCAAGATTAACTAGGGACGCTTGGCAAGCTGATGAAGCCACTGCAGGTTCAAGAAAGAACAAAGAGAACAGAGGGGCAAAAGGCTGGTTGAAAAAGAAACACCTACAGAAAGCAGAGGTGAAACCAGAAACTGCCTCAACATTGTTCTGGTTCAAGATAGAGCAGGGAACTGTAATAATTCTGTAGGGCAGGGGTGGCTGGTTTGTGTCAAGCCACAATCAGAGACAATGAGCATAGGGTCAGGACCAGGCCCAGGCGGTGTCACCCTGAGACGTGGCTTCTCAGCCTCGACACCACAGACATTTGGGGCCAGATATGGGGTGCTGCCCGGTGCATTTTAGGATCTTTACCAACAGCTCTGTCCTCTACCCACTAGATGCAGTAGGAAGAACTTCCCAGTTGTGACAACCAAAAACACTAACTCCAGATACTGTCAAAGGTTTCCCAGGGGACAAAAATCAAATACCAGTGAAAACTGCTAAGCCACGGGTAGAGAAAAAACCAGTTCAAGGAGGTGGTGGGAGATATCTAGTCAATAAAGGGAGTCTAAAGGACAGGAAGTAAACAATTGTTTTCTTTTCTTTTCTAATTTTTAAATAAGAATTTTCTTTCTTTCTTTCCTTTCCTTTCCTTTCCTTTTCTTTCCTTTCCTTTCCTTTCCTTCCTTTCCTTTCATTGTCCTTCCTTCCCTCCCTCTCTCTTTCTTTCTTCTTTCCTCCCTCTCTCTCTCTCTCTCTCTCTTTAAGTTTGATCAGAGAGGGACAGAGTGAGTGAGAGAGAGAGAGAGAAAGTGAGAAAGCAAGCTGCCAGGTCCAGGACTGGAACCATGGTTGCCAATGTGGGAGTCCAGCACCCTTAACTACCATACCACCTGCCGCTCCCAACAATTATTTTCTTTTTTATAATTTACAACAATTCCTTGCACATAATAGATTCTTTTTTTTTCAATTTATTTATTTGCATTCATTCACTGTACATCATTACAGCGTACAAAATGAGATTTTCCATCCAGCGTATACTGTATATTGTCTTAATCAAGCACATCAACAAACATGTTATTCTTAGCAAATGATCTTCCATTTCTTGTTTTCTGTATGTTTTGCTTTTTTCCCCCCATCGTTGGTTCCCTATCTCTTACCCTCTGCCACCTCCCACTCTCCTCCCACACTGTCTCTGGTATCTATGTTTGCTTTCTATACCATCTTCCCCCCACATTTTATTGAATCACCAAAGACCCTAATCAATCCAAATACCCTCCCTTGAAAGTATTAAAAGCAGACTAGATCATTCAGAAAATAGAATCTCAGATGTAGAGGAGAAAATGGCTGGTCTAGAAAAATCCACCACGAAGACTGAGAAAATGGCCCAAAAATTTGAGAATAATATGCGAGAAGTACCATCAAACGTCCAAATATCTGGATAATTGGCATTCCAGAAGGTGAGGAAACCCATAAGGGCATTGATAATCTATTCCATGAAATCCTGCAAGAAAACTTTCTAAACCTAGAGAGGCATTCAAAGATCCAGTCCCAGGAAATGCAAAGGACCCCAAATAGAATCAACCCAAGAAGATCTTCTCCAAGACACATTATAGCCAGGTTGACCAAAACTGCAGACAAAGACAAGATACTAAGATTAGCAAGAGAAAAACATCAAGTTACCTACAAAGGACATCCCATCAGGCTAACAGCAGATCTCTCATCGGAAACAATACGAGCGAGGAGAGAATGGGAAAATATATTCCAAGTGTTAAGAGAGAAGCAGTTTCAGCCAAGAATACTGTATCCGGCAAGATTATCTTTCAGGTGGGAAGAAAAGACAAGAACATTCTCAGATAAACAAAACCTGAAAGAATTTACCAGCACCAGACCAGACCTCCAAGAAGTTCTCAAGGATGTGCTGTATCAGGAAAACTAAACGCAGATACATGGAAATAAGAGTCCAAAAACTGAGAAAGTAGCTAACTTAATCATAGGGACAAGTCTGGAGTTGAATACTATATCCCAGAATTTAATCAGGAAAATTGAACCAGAACAGAAGATAAAAGTATATGAGACTGATAGGTTCATGCACCTACCATTTGAACAGAATCCTAACCTGTTTCCGGGCTTTAAGCAAAGTTCCTTGGCGGTTCTTTGATTTAAGTTAAAACTGGTTTTCTTAGTAGTAACGCGTGAACTCACCTTTGAAAGTAGTCAGGTTATGTAGGAAATTGTGTGATCAATGCAATGTGGGTGGGAAGGGAATGGAGGACAATTTTGGACACTGGAGGTGGTGTGAGAGGAGAGTGGGAAGGGACAGAGGGTCAGAAAGAGGGGTGGAAATAATTCTAGGAACTAGAATTGGAATTTTTTTTTTTTTTGTAATGTGCATGATTGAGTCACTATGCAGTGTGTACTGGATGGGAGATCGCATTTTGTGTGCTGTGATGATGCTTAGAGAAGGAATGTAAATTGAGTTACAAAAAAAAGTTTCAGGAAAAAAAAATATCTATTCAATGACTGCAGTAGGATATGTAGCCCCAGTTAGGTGCTACTTTATAGGATGTGTAAAGTTAGACTTGTGCTCATGGAAATGTGTGTGTCACCTGTGTTTGCTAGGAGGGTATTTGCATAATAGACTCTTTAGAAATGTTTCTAAACTGAATGAATAATCTCATCATTCCAAGTGATGGACATATCAAATATCCACACTTGTAGCATAGTCAAAAACCTTTATAAAGTTGAGCAAAACCCAAATCATATCTGTCGTGATTATTCTAGGACATCAAGCGTCTGCAGACTATACACTGTCATGAAATATGAATAATAGCTGAGCGGTCATAAGAAATTATTCCTTACATTTATATCCTGTAAAGGAGGTTTATAAAGCTTTATTCAGATACTTTCACAGCAACAAAACATTTTACTCTGTATTGTATTTTATTAAAGGTCACAGGTCCAGGATTTGAACCACAGTTGGCAGTGTGGGATCCAGTTCCCTAAGCATAGCACTTAACCATTATGCAACCAGGCCAGACCGTCATGAACTTTGTCAAGTCCCCTCATATCAAAGACCCTTATATATTATATGAATAATGGTAGAGTCCTTGTCTTATCCTTGCCACTGCATTATTAGCTACCAAAGAGTAAGAATCTTTAGTGCTGCTTTTGATATTCCTTGCATTGTTTAATACAGTTCCGCACTCATAGAATGTTAAATAAAAGTCCGTTAAAACAAAGTAAAATACTACTCATTATTGATGATACTTAATCTAAATATTGCCACATGGCAAGCATAAATTATGTTTCTTATTTCTTCAAAGATGATTGGTTTGTTTTCTACTTGTGCCATCACAAATAAAATGCTGGACACAGTGCTTAATTTGCATTTTCTCCAACTTTTTTTTTTTTGGAGAGGTTTTTACTATAGGGCATGTACACTCGCCAGACAGACAGAGAGAGACAGAAAGCGAGAACTCACCCCCTGGGGGAGAGACAGAAAGCGAGAAATCTCCCCCGGGGGGATGGCCACGCCGCGATCCCTTCTTCTCCATTCTCTTCTTGGGATCCTGGGCACACACGCACACACGCCCGGCGTGAGTTTTAAGCCACCGGGTCCAGCATGCAGAACCGTGGTCGATCGACTACGTGGGAGTCCAGCGACATAGCCATTACGCTAACTGCTGGTCCCCCATTTTCTCCAACTTTTATATCTAGAAAATATTCATTTAATCTTGCCTAATACATCTTATCAGAACTTAATTTCTGAAAAGTTCATTTGGTATTTTTACACTGAACAGGCCAGATATTTATTTATCAGTTGAGAATAATTAATCTTGTAATAAAATTTTTGTGAAACCATTATAAAACTCCATATACACTATGGAAAACAGACCACAAAGCAGCACAGAAATTAAATATACCATGTGGGAATAAAAGTTTACTTTTGGGAACCAGCAGTTAGCGTAATGGCTATGTCGCTGGACTCCCACGTAGTCAACCGCGGTTCGTGACACGGACCCGGTGGCTTAAAACTCACGCCGGGCGCGTGTGCATGCGTGTCCAAGATCCCGAGAGGAGAATGGAGGAGAGGGGATTGCGGCATGACTATCCCCCCTGGGGGGTGATTTCTCGCTTTCTGTCTCTATGTCTCTCTCTGTCTGTCTGGCGAGCGCACGCGCCCTACAGTGAAAATCTCTCCAAAAAAAAAAAAAAAAGTTTACTTTTAGCTCATCAGAATCAAGGTATGAGGAGACTGCTATGTTTACTGTAAATCATGCAGTTCACGTTAGCCCGGGGTAGGCCAACTAGACAATTTCTGAACTACAATTCAATAGAATGTATAAAAACTGGACCTAAATTATATAAATAAGTCAATACAAAATATCCTCTATTAAGTGCTGCAGAACAAACAGACAAAAAACCCTAAGTTAATTTTGAGTCATTGTTAAAAATGAGCACAGATTGACAAAGGCATAACCAATGGCTGATATCAATGAGCTTAAAAATGATCACCACCCATCACTGCAGAGTAAAAACTAATGGTCAAAACTGTCCTGTCCAAGCAAGAATGAATGGAACCAGTATGACTTCACTGACTGATACAACGAATGTTCTGCTTGACAGCTGTGTGAACAGTACTGAGCATCCTATCGTAAGACAAAAAGTGCCCTATATGTTCAAAATCTTTGCAAATGATGTTAATTTGTGATTGGTTAATTATTAGCTTTCCTCCCTTTAAAGATCATGTCTTTATTAAAGGATGGAGAAGAAAGAGGGGTTTCTGGTGACACTGGTTTTAGGAGATAGAATAATGCTGTCCCCCAAAAGGTCCATGTGCTAATCAATCCCCTGAACTTATGAATTTGTTACTTTATAGAATAAAAGGACATGTTTTTGCATATGATTATGTAAAGGCCTTAACATGAGATCATCCTGAATTATTCAGTCAGGGAAAAGGTAATCACAAGGGTCCTTAAAGTAGTTGAAGGAACCATAAGAAGAGGTCAGAGTGATGAGATGTGAGAATTCAACAAGTTCCAGTTGCAGGCTCTGAAAAGAAAGGAAGGGACAAGAGCCAAGAAATGCGAGCAGCCTCTAATAGTAAGAAAAGGCAAGGGAATGTCCTCCTGCACAGGCTCCAGAAGAAAATGCAGCACTGCTAACACCCTTATTTTAACCCAATGAGACCCATTCTGAACTGCCAATCTATAGAATTGTAAGATAACAAAATTTATGTTATTTTAAGTCACTAATTTGTGGTAATTTGTTATAGCAGCCAGAGGATACTGATACAAGGGTAAACTGCTATGGAAAGAATTCTCTAAAACAAACACAGACAACTGCTTCAAAATGGGATGTGTTCAACAAATGTTCAGATTTAGTTTGCATTGCTAAGAAATACACTTCCACCTCCTCTTAAGTAAAAAGCTCACACAACAGTTAAAACTAGATTGTATAAAAAGGTTGAAAGTCAATACAATTAACTTTATTAAAAAGTAAGTTTAGAAAACAAAAATGAACAAGATATTTCAATCAAACAAGAAGGTGACAAAATTTTATATCCTTCACAGATAATATTTTAAAAGGGGCCATCACAGTATCCTTCCCAGTAAGTCAGTGAAAGCAAATTTTAAAAAATCAGAATTTCTTTTAAAACTGATGTTTACCTGATGATCCTCTGGGCGGCATACTGATGGAGAGAACGAAACTGTGCCGACATGTTGGCTAGCGCTGCCAAGCAATTTGTGTGAAGATACTTATCCTGTTAGAAACCAGAAGTTAAAACATACATCAAGTCTTCCATGTATGTTAAGCAAGGTTAACTAGAAGTAAATGCAAACTCAACTGTCACTGATTTTAGAAAGTTCAGGTTAGGCTGGGACCAGCAGTTGGCGTAATGGCTATGTCACTGAATTCCCATGTAGTCGACCACGGTTTAAGTCCCAGACCCGGTGGCTTAAACTCATGCTGGGTGCATGTGCATGCGTGCCCAGGATCCCAAGAGGAGAATGGAGGAGAAGGGATTGTGGCATGGCCATCCCCCCAGGGGGCGATTTCTCAATTTCACTCTCTGTCTTTCTCTCTCTTTCTGGTGAGTGTATGTGCCCTATAGCAAAAACCTCTCAAAAAAAAAGGAAGTTCAGGTTAGGGGCTGGCAGGTGGTTAAGGTGCTACATGGCTGACTGTGGTTCAAGTAGTAGCTTGCTCTCTCTCTCTCTCTCTCTGGTCAATGAAGAATAATAATAAATGAATAAAGTTAAATTAAATAATTTTTTAAAAAGTTCAGGTCACAGTTTCTTTTTCCTAATTCCCAGATCTATAAGGCACTGAAAATGCAGTATTTTCCCAACTCAGTTGGAAGCAACATGTGACATAAAAGAATATGATGCTGTTGATGGTCTTCATCACCACCCACTGCGGTGAATGTTGAAATATTCTGCTCCAGAAATATTAATGTTTAATTCCAGTGGGTTGCTGCAAACTCTAATGGTTACAAACAGTACAGTATACACACTATAATTATCTTTCTAAAATACAAAAGAATCTTCATTCTAAAACATATCTGGCTCCTCGAGTTTCAGATATAAAATATGGACATGTGTCTACATAAAGTCCCAAAGAGGGAAATTTGTTCAGGAAATCTGACCATTTCTCTTAGCTATGAATTCTGTACATTGCTTTTCTTTGACATTATTTCTATTGACCAGAATTGAAATTTGCTCCCAGGTACTTCAAATAGAATCTGGTAGAAACTTTTCTTTTATTGCTTCAAGTATTCACTCGTTTCTAGTTTTCTTTCCTGCTTGAATTCATATTCTCTTATACTCACGTCTTCTCACACTTTGTCGCTGTTGCTCTTTTTTTTTTTCCAAAAGAGATTTTTGCCATAGGATACATATGCTCACTGGATAAATGGAACAGAAAGCGAGAAATCACCCCCTAGAGGGGATGGCCACTCCACAATCTCTTCTCCTCCAGTCTTCTCTCAGTATTTTGGGCACACACACACATGAGAGCCCAGTATGAATTTGAAGCCGTCAGGTCAGGGACTTAAACTGTGGTTGACCATGTGGGAGTCCAGCGACATAACCATTACGTCATCTGCTGGCCCCCATAGTTGCTACTTTTTTTTTTTTTTGGAGAGGTTTTTGCTATAGGGCACATACACTCGTCAGACAGACAGAGAGAGACATAGAGACAGAAAGCGAGAAATCACCCCCCCAAAGGGGATGGTCACGCCGCAATCCCTTCTCCTCCATTCTCCTCTCGGGATCCTGGGCATGCATGCACACATGCCTGGCGTGAGTTTTAAGCCACCGGGTCCAGGATGCGAACCGTGGTCGACTACGTGGGAGTCCAGTGACATAGCCATTACGCTAACTGCTGGTTCCCTGTTGCTGCTTTTAAAAGGCAAAGCCAGCAAAGATTCACAACAGCTTCCACCTGAACATTTTACACTGCTATTTTCTATCTCATATAAAATATCTCATACAACCATTGGATATGAGGAAATGGAGATTACATTATATTAGGAACATGCTGATCTGTATTTTCCCACCATTTGCATAAGAATTTTAGCACTCTAAATATTGGCATTGCTTTAAACTACAGTTTTAATTGTACCATGTGCACATAAAGATTCAAAAATAGCTTTGAAATACTTACTCTTGTCCTTGTCATGTTATATTGAATGGTTCTTATTACGACCAGAATCAGGAGACTCCCCAATGAAATTTCAGTTAAAACCCGTTCTGAATACCAAGTAATATTTTTTAATATCTGTAATGAGGAATAAAAATTGATGTAAAAATGATTGCTTTAAAGAAAAAGAAATTGCTTTATGTCCACAGTTTTTCATTTGTTTTGTTTTTGGTATAGGGCTTGCGCACTCACCAGAAAGAAACAGAATGAGAAAGTAAAAAATCACCCCACAAGGGGATGGCCAAGCTGTAATCCCTTCTTCTCCATTTTCCTCTCAGGATTTTGGACACACACACTTGGCGTAATTTTTTTTGGGGGGGGGAGGTTTTTGCTATAGGGCACGTGTGCTCGCAAGACAGAGACAGAGAGACAGAAAGTGAGAAATCACCCCCCAAGGGGGATGGCCACGCCGCAATCCCTTCTCCTTTATTTTCCTCTTGGGATCTTGGGCATGCACGCACACGTGCCCAGCGTGAGTTTTTCTAAGCCACCGGGTCAGGGACTTGAACCACGGTCAACTACATGGGAGTCCAGCGACATAACCATTACGCTAACGCTGGTCCCACTTGGTGTGATTTTCAAGCCACCGGGTTCGGAACTCAACCCACACGGTCGGCCACGTGGGATCAAGTGCCTTAACCTCCCATGCCACCTGCTGGCCCTCTGTCCACAGTTTTTACTAAGCCATGGCTTTATTCTAAAGTTGAGTTTGAAAGGTGAGAGATTTTCCATTCAAGTAAACAAATTACACTAATGTGTATACTTCTCCTTCCCCCTTAAGTAAAAGAGAGAAAGGGAGAAAAACAAACAAACAAATAAATAAAAACAGGGTCTGGAAAGCAGAGGAAGATATCATTAGTAAACAAAAAAGAGAGATAAGGCTGAAAGATGGCGTACGGGATAAAGGTAACAGAAGGAACGGTCAGTCTCGAAGTTTAAAAGTGAAGGAAAGAAGAGCTAGGTGCCTCTTGAAAAGGAAGTAGAGCTTTCTCAACAGACCCCAGAAAACCTCCAGGCTCGTGTTCACGAGAATGAGGCCAGCCATGTGAAAGAGCCCATATCTTCAACGAGAGCAGGCAGCTCTGGTGCACACCTGCAGGCCTCAGTAACCAAGAAGCATCTTCTAAGTTAAGTTGAGGCATTTCTACAGCAGATTTGAAACACAGGTATCAGACAAAAACATAAAGACAGGCAGCACAGCAGCCACTTCTAGAAACTGAATAATCTAAATGAGAGATATGTTGAATCTAATCAAGACACTATTCTAATTATCAGTATATATAAAATATCTCTTGGGCCAGCTGGTGGCACGGTGGTTAAGGTTAGATCCCACAAGGCCAACTGTGTGGTTTAAGTCCCAGAACCACCAGTGTGAAAAACATACCAGATACGTGTACACGTGTGCCACAAATCCTGAAAGGAAGGGTAAAAGGAGGAGAAAAGGATTGTGGTGTGACCATGCTCCATAGGGGTGCTGTCTCGGTTTCCCTCTTTCTATCTGGAAAATGCATGTGTCTGCTGGCAACATTAAAAATAAAAAGTGCCTCTTAAAGTTAAATACACTATCTTATAATCTAGTAAATCTACTTCTAGTTATAAAGCCAAGAAAAGTAAGCATAAATGTTCATCAAAATGTATATCCAAAAATGTGCATGGTAGCCTTATTAAAAATAGCATGAAACTATGGGGATAGCAGGTGGCATAGTGGTTAAGGTGCTGGATTCCCACATGGTCAACTGTGGTTCGAGTCCTAGACCTGGCACCTTGAAAATCACAACAAATAAATAGACAACTGACTAACTAACCAACTAAGTAAATATCTTGGGCCTAGAACTCTCCAATAGAACTCAAATTTAAAGAGTTCAATTCTGTTATGCTCATTTTAAAAAGCAGGAATCACAGCCAGCAGGTGGCATGGGGATTGAGGTGGCTGGATACCACATGGCCGGCTGGGCGGTTAGAGTCCCAGACCTGGTGACGAGAATCACACCGGGCATATGTGCCCAAAATCCCAAGAGAAAATGGGATGGCAGTATGGCCTTTCCGTCTGGGGGGGTGATTTCTCACTTTCTTTCACTCTCTCCAGCGAGTGCACACACCCTATAGCAAACTAAAAAAAATGTAAATACATTTTTAAAAATCAATTTTTCCAAATCATCTTCCCTTTGTTCCCCATTCCTTTTCTTAGTCTGTATGCAAAGAGCAAACTAGCTTGTGATTGCCAACATAACTAAAAAGTGGAAACAAAACAGAAAAGATGAATGAACCCAGTAGCAGCAAAGATATTTACAACCATTCTAAAGGAACATTCTGAGAGGTTTTTTTTGTTTGGTTATTTTTTTGTAAAAGAATGCAGTTGCTCACCAAAGACAGACAGAAAGCAAGTAAGGGATAGAAAGCACTTCCAAGGGGCCACGGTCGCACTACAATCCCTTTTCCTTCATTTCTCATCCTGTTGGGACTAGTTACTAAGAGAGTTTTTAATAATGGCTAATAGCCATTCAGACAAAAAACACTACGTCATAAATCTGAAGAAAAACATACTACTTCTAATCCAGGTTCTCACAAAAAAACTGCCAGGAGGAGAAGACAGAAGAAACGCAATGTTAAGACCATGTTAATCACCTGGAAGGGCATGCCTGTCCCGTAACTCCAACTCCATAGCAATGGAAACTTACCACTTCGTGGATGGATCTATTGAAGCCATCATCCTCTGTAAGTATCAACAGTATTATAAGGGCCATATACACATGGTGTGAATTTCTTTCTTCAACATGATACAAGATCTCAAGAATTGGTAAAACCTAAGAAATAAGTATAATTTACTATTTAAATATTTTTATTATGAAGATCAAATGCTTTAAACTTATACACCTTTACTTTATACCCTCTGCTTAATACCATAGTTATATTTCTCTTTAGAAGAAAAAGTACATACAACTTGCTTCTGACTGAATGTACTTTCCCTATACATAGCAAAGACACCGGTAGAGAAAATCATCCTAACTCCGTGAAGATCTCTGAGGGTCTATTTAACACAAAACTTGGATTTCCAGAGAGCTTTCAGGCTCAAGGTTTGTTTGAAGTTTATAACAAGTCACATCGCCCTCCCGAACCTAACGAAATAAGTGGGGACCGGGGAGAAACACAGCCTGAAATGAAAAATGTTTTCATGGGGGCTAACAGGTGGCATGGTTGTTAAGATGCTGAACTCCTACATGTCTAACCATGGTTCGAGTCCCAGATTTGGCAACTTAAAAATCACGCTGGGCTCATGCCTAAGGTCCCAGGAAGAGAATAGAGGAGAAGGAACTGCAGCACGGCCATTCCCCCTGAGGGGTGATTTCACACTTTACCTCTCACTGTCACTATTTCTCTCTGGTGAACACACTCGCCCTATGGCAAAACCCTTCCAAAAACAAAACAAAAGTTTTACTGTATGTGCTTATCATCACTCCTATTTTAATGCTAATAAACTAAAAATATATTTCAAATGAACATATATCCAATAGATTACTACAAGCCAAGATATATTTTTTCAACCTGCATATTGACATTTACTCTTCAGTATATATCTGTTAAACATTAAATTTTATAACCCTGTTTACATATAGTCCAATTTGGTTTATTTCAAATTATTACATTGACATCTTCAATTTATTCATTCCTTACTAATGAAGGTAAGCAGATTACTAAACGATTATCAAATATAGGCAGACTAGCTACTTACCAGTCTTTTTTTTTTTTTTTTTGAAGAGGTTTTTACTATAGGGCGTGTATGCTCCCCTCGCCAGACAGACAGAGACAGAGACAGAAAGGGAGAAATCACCCCCCAGGGGGGATGGCCACGTCGCAATCCCTTCTCCTCTATTCTCCTCTCAGGATCTTGGGCACACACGCACACGCACCCAGTGTGAGTTTTAAGCCACCGGGTCCGGGACGCGAACCACGGTCAACTACATGGGAGTCCAGCGACAGCCATTACGCTAACTGCTGGTCCCGGCTACTTATCAGTCTTATGCAAAACTGCCATGAATACTATCCTCTGAATGCTTGAAAATGAGCAGAGACTCTATATCCAAACCAGATCATAACCTGTAATGAGTAACTTTTTCATATATACAAGTCCCTAGAGCACAGGCAGGTTTACAAACCCCACAGAAACAGTCTGCTACACCAGCATGTTGGGGCACATGATTCAGGAGGTGCACCTATCATAGCGGACTTCAAAAATGTGGCCCTTGGCTTGACTCTATGGCCTGGTGGTTAACGCAGCCACACCCCACATGGCTAACTGTGCCATTCAAGTCTCAGACCTGAAAAACATGCTAGGTGTGTATACATGTGTTCCCAAAAGCGGGAGAGCTAGAGAAGGAGGGACTGCAGCAAGACCTTTCCCTATGGAGAGCACTTTCTCCTCTCCCCGTTTCTGTCTCTCTCTATGGCATGCACACATACGCCCTCTAGCGAGGGGGGATAAAGCAGCTCTGGGTCCTATATCATTTTACAAGTTGTAGCAAATATTTGCTCTGAAGTATGAAGTTCAGTGCATGAGCACTACTAAATTCCAGGAACCAAGGGTACCACAATTAATGAGACTGTCACTGGGTTTTTTTGTTTTGTTTTGTTTTGCTTTGCTTTGCTTTATACAAATTTTAGAATCATCTGGCCAATTTCTATAAAGAAGTCAACTAGGATTCTGACTAGTCATACCTGTGGGATGCTTTTCCATTTCTTTTGATAAAATTTCAGAGTTTTACAAGTATAAGTTTTGTACCTATTTGTTAAACTTGCTTCTAAGTATTTTATTCTTTCTTTTATGGGGAGAGGTTTTTGCTATAGGGCACGTGCGCTTGCCAGACAGACAGAGAGAGACAGAGAGATAGAAAGCGAGAAATCACCCCCCAGAGGGGTGGCCACGCCGCAATCCCTTCTCCTCCATTCCCCTCTCGGGATCTTGGGCACGCACGCACATGCGCCCGGCGTGAGTTTTAAGCCACCAGGTCCGGGACACGAACCGCGGTCGACTACATGGGAGTCCAGCGACATAGCCATTACGCTAACTACTGGTCCCCTAAGTATTTTATTCTATTGTTTTTATACTATTGTGAATGTAAATATTTTCTTAATTTCATTTTTGGTTTGTTCATTGCTGATGCATAAAAATACAAATGAGTTTTGCATATTGGTTTTTTTTTTTCTTTTTCCTTTTTTTTTGGAGAGGTTTTTCGCTATAGGGCACGTGTGCTCGCCAGACAGAGAGACAGAAAGCAAGAAATCACCCCCCAGGGGGCATGGCCACGCCACAATTCCTTCTCCTCTGTTCTCCTCTCGGGATCTTGGGCACGCACGCACATGCGCCCGGCGTGAGTTTTAAGCCACCAGGTCCGGGACACGAACCGCGGTCGACTACATGGGAGTCCAGCGACATAGCCATTACGCTAACTGCTGGTCCCGCATATTGGTTTTATACACTGATTATGTATCCTCCAACCATTCTGAACTCACATAACTGTTCTAACATTTTTTAATGATCTATTTAAAAATTTTATTTTATTTATTATTATTGTTCTCATTTTTAAGTTTGCTATAGGGCATGTGTGCTCACCAGAGAGAGAGAGAGAATGACGAAAAGTGAGAAAGCAAGCCACCAGGTCTAGGATTTGAACTGTGGTCAGCCATGTAGGAGTCTAGAGCCTTAACTGTCACTTCGCCTACTGGCCCCTCTAACAGCTAGAATGAATTAGTTAGGCTTTTTCTTTTCTTTGTTTCTTTTTTTCCCCCCATAGGACACGTGCACTCCCCAGAGAGAGACAAAGAGAGAAAAAGTAAGAGATCACCCAGTGGAGGGGGTGGGTTGGCCACACTGCAATCCCTCCCCCTCCAGTCTCTCTCGGGATTTTGGGCACAGTGATGCTGCTGTGATCCTCTCTGTGAGGCCATCCCTACCAGACGGGCCGGTATACTGAAGACACACACTCGTATCCTCGGCCTGTGTCTGGTGACATCTCCTTACCTATTTCTTGACCACCTCGTGGCAACCAGGCAAACAGCCTTAGCCTCTTGGAAAAACAAACTGTTATTCAAAATATAAAATACAGAAAAGCATGGAAAATCAGAAATATAGCAATCATGGCTCATTTAGTGTGATACTCACAAGATTTTCCATATCTGTGCGAGCCAACATGTATGTTCTGATATTACTATTCTGATGCAGCAAAGTGTACAAGAGGAGGGTTGCTTGATCAGATGTCTGCTGTTCACACAGCGCTGTATACAAACTGTTAAAGTTGATCTGGAAAGCATGTGGAATGGACGAGGGGAAAGGACTGCTATCTGGAACACAGAAAAAACAAACGTGAAATCTGACAATCAGCTCATTGATATTTTATGGACTGTGCTTTATACAAATAATAAAACTCCTGTGAAAGAAATGTGTACAGCTCCCCCATTCCAGGGACCAGTGTGAGGCCCGAGTAGCCTGAGCCTCCGCCCCCACCTCTTCCAACCTCATCTCCCTGGTCCACAGCTAGAACGGACAGGGGAGACATCTACATGCAAGGGACCTTGCCCATTTCAGGGACCAGCATGAGGACTGAGCTGCCCTGGGAGTTGCAGCCCTCTCTTCCAACCTCACCTTTCTGTCACATAGCTAGAAAGGTAGGTAGCTAAAAAGAGAAAAAAACCTTTTCTCTTTTTAAAATCTATTTCTCCTAATCCTTTCTTTTGCTAATTCTTACCCTCCTCCCTCCACATAGGACAGAGACATTGCAGGAAACATCTGAGGTACTCAGCCTATTTCAGGGACCAGCATGAAGTTGAGCAGCTTCCCTCTTCCAACCGCACCTCCCTGGCCCATAGCTAGAAAAGTAGGAGGGTGTAATGGCTATCTATGTCGCTGAACTCCCATGTAGTTGACCGCGGTTCGCGTCCCAGACCCGATGACTTAAAACTCACGCCGGGTGCGTGTGCGTGCGTGCCCAAGATCCTGAGAGGAGAATGGAGGAGAAGGGACTGTGGCGGGGCCATCCCCCCTGGGGGGTGATTTCTCGCTTTCTGTCTCTCTGTCTCTGTCTGTCTAGCGAGCGCACGTGCTCTACAGCAAAAAACTTCTCGAAAAAAATAAATAAAAAGAAAAGTAGGAGGGAATGACATTTTTTATCTTTTTTCTCTCTTCCTTTTTTTCTTTTTCTTTTTTTTTTCATTTTGTATTCTCTTTTCCTTCTACCTTACTTTCTCATTTTGCTGCTCAGCTTCCAGCCAGTGAGTGTACAAATAGGTGCATAGTAGCTGAACAGCTGAATTTTGCTAGGCTCAGAGAAATCCCACCCCCCACCACCACTGAATCAGCAGCAAAGGGGAGATGCTCCTCTCCATAAATCTGAACTCAGAACTCCTCCTGTGAATACCACATTACAAAACACAGAAGAAGAGAGAAAGTGGCACGGAAGTTCCTCACACTAAAGGGAAACACACAAGCTCACAGTTGCAGAAACCTTTTCCAACAAATTAGTCAAAAGTGAGTACATCCCCATAGGACCATAAGTCGGAGAAGAGCCTCAAGTGTGAGAAAACCATGTAATACATCTCCAACAAGAAAACACCACAACTTGTCTCCAAGTTGGGAATAATCAGAGGGTATTATTGAAATGTCAGAAAAGGAATTCAGAAAATTGATGGCAACAAAGCTCTATGAGATGGAAGAGAGAAGAGATGCTGAACTCCAGGAGATGAGGAGATCCTTTCATGACTTGAAGGAGGAGAAAGAACAATATAAAGAAGAATCAAATGGAACTTCTAGAGTTGAAGTCTGTAATGCAGAAGAACAAAATCTCCCTTCAAAGTATTAAAAACAGATTATAACATGCAGAAGATTGAATCTTGGGTGCAGAAGACAAATCTCTGACATAGAAAAAAAATCACCAAAAAGAATGAAAAATACCCCCCCCAATGAGAATAACATATGGAAAATACTAGATATTATTAAACACTCGAACAGCTGAATAATTGGTATCCCAGGAGGTGAAGAATCTAATATGGGTATTGATAATCTAGTCCGTGAAATCTTGGGAAAACTTTCCAAACCTAGAGAAGTATTCAAACATCCAGATTCAAGAAACAAAAAGGACCTTGAATAAATTTAACACAAGAAAACCCTCTCCACAGCACATCATAGCCAGATTGGCCAAAATCACAGATAAAGAAAAGATTTTTAAAATGGCAAGGGAGAAACGCCAACTTACTTACAAAGGTTATCCCATTAGGCTAACATCGGAACCCTCAGTGGAAAGAGTACAAGCAAGGAAAGAATGGGAAGATACACTCCAAACGTTAAAAGAAAACCAATTTCAACCAAGAATACTACATCCGGCAAGATTATCCTTCAAATGGGACGAAAAGATAAAAAACATTCTCAGATAAACAAAATCTGAAAGAATTTACCAATGCGGGACCAGCAGTTAGCGTAATGGCTATGTCGCTGGACTCCCACGTAGTCGACCGCAGTTCGCGTCCCGGACCGGGTGGCTTAAAACTCACGCCGGGCGCGTGTGCGTGCATGCCCAAGATCCCGAGAGGAGAATGGAGGAGAAGGGATTGCGGCGTGGCCATCCCCCCTGGGGGGTGATTTCTCGCTTTCTGTCTCTCTGT